>NC_074668.1:82689267-82734267 GCF_029448725.1 Salvelinus fontinalis
TAGACCAGGACAATGTTACTAACTACTACTAGAGTTGTGGAGATATTATAGACCAGGACAATGTTACTAACTACTACTAGAGTGGTGGAGATATTATAGACCAGGACAATGTTACTAACTATTACTAGAGTCCTGGAGATATTATAGACCAGGACAATGTTACTAACTATTACTAGAGTCCTGGAGATATTATAGACCAGGACAATGTTAATAACTATTACTAGAGTCCTGGAGATATTATAATGTTACAAACTATTACTAGAGTTGTGGAGATATTATAGACCAGGACAATGTTACTAACTACTACTAGAGTCCTGGAGATATTATAGACCAGGACAATGTTACTAACTATTACTAGAGTCCTGGAGATATTATAGACCAGGACAATGTTACTAACTATTACTAGAGTCCTGGAGATATTATAGACCAGGACAATGTTACTAACTATTACTAGAGTCCTGGAGATATTATAATGTTACTAACTATTACTAGAGTTGTGGAGATATTATAGACCAGGACAATGTTACTAACTACTGTTAGAGTCCTGGAGATATTATAGACCAGGACAATGTTACTAACTATTACTAGAGTTGTGGAGATATTATAGACCAGGACAATGTTACTAACTATTACTAGAGTCCTGGAGATATTATAGACCAGGACAATGTTACTAACTACTACTAGAGTCCTGGAGATATTATAGACCAGGACAATGTTACTAACTACTACTAGAGTCCTGGAGATATTATAGACCAGGACAATGTTACTAACTATTACTAGAGTTGTGGAGATATTATAATGTTACAAACTATTACTAGAGTTGTGGAGATATTATAGACCAGGACAATGTTACTAACTACTACTAGAGTCCTGGAGATATTATAATGTTACAAACTATTACTAGAGTTGTGGAGATATTATAGACCAGGACAATGGTACTAACTATTACTAGAGTCCTGGAGATATTATAATGTTACAAACTATTACTAGAGTTGTGGAGATATTATAGACCAGGACAATGTTACTAACTATTACTAGAGTCCTGGAGATATTATAGACCAGGACAATGTTACTAACTATTACTAGAGTTGTGGAGATATTATAGACCAGGACAATGTTACTAACTATTACTAGAGTTGTGGACAGTTGATGTGGCAGTATGCCAGTGTGTGTGTGTGTGTGTGTGTGTGTGTGTGTGTGTGTGTGTGTGTGTGTGTGTGTGTGTGTGTGTGTGTGTGTGTGTGTGTGTGTGTGTGTGTGTGTGTGTGTGTCTGCGTACCTCAGTAACACAGTTGATGTGGCAGTATGCCAGTGTGTGTGTGTGTGTGTGTGTGTGTGTGTGTGTGTGTGTGTGTGTGTGTGTGTGTGTGTGTGTGTCCCTGCGTACCTCAGTAACACAGTTGATGTGGCAGTATGCCAGTGTGTGTGTGTGTGTGTGTGTGTGTGTGTGTGTGTGTGTGTGTGTGTGTGTGTGTGTGTGTGTGTGTGTGTGTGTGTGTCTGCGTACCTCAGTAACACAGTTGATGTGGCAGTATGCCAGTGTGTGTGTGTGTGTGTGTGTGTGTGTGTGTGTGTGTGTGTGTGTGTGTGTGTGTGTGTGTGTGTGTGTGTGTCCCTGCGTACCTCAGTAACACAGTTGATGTGGCAGTATACCAGTGTGTGTGTGTGTGTGTGTGTGTGTGTGTGTGTGTGTGTGCGTACCTCAGTAACACAGTTGATGTGGCAGTATGCCAGCAGTTGTTTCTGTAGGGAACAGAGCAGCTCGTGGAGATGAGCCGGCTGACTGCTGTCTGACGAAGACGTTCCCTGGAGCAGCTTGTCACTGTTCTTCTCTAGTTCCCCAAACGCTTGGTCCTGTGTGCACACACACCACACACACACACACACACACACACACACACACACACACACACACACACACACACACACACACACACACACACACACACACACATTAATATCCAGGCAACACGAGAGAGAAGCACAGAAAACAGACTAGTGATGATCTGCTACTTAATAACACCCAGGAGAAAGACTAGCAGGGTAACATCTAACACCCAGGAGAAAGACTAGCAGGGTAACATCTAACACCCAGGAGAAAGACTAGCAGGGTAACATCTACACCCAGGAGAAAGACTAGCAGGGTAACATCTAACACCCAGGAGATAGACTAGCAGGGTAACATCTAACACCCAGGAGATAGACTAGCAGGGTAACAGATACATCTAACACCCAGGAGAAAGACTAGCAGGGTAACATCTAACACCCAGGAGATAGACTAGCAGGGTAACATCTAACACCCAGGAGATAGACTAGCAGGGTAACATCTAACACCCAGGAGATAGACTAGCAGGGTAACATCTAACACCCAGGAGATAGACTAGCAGGGTAACATCTAACACCCAGGAGATAGACTAGCAGGGTAACATCTAACACCCAGAAGATAGACTAGCAGGGTAACAGCTACATCTAACACCCAGGAGATAGACTAGCAGGGTAACATCTAACACCCAGGAGATAGACTAGCAGGGTAACATCTAACACCCAGGAGATAGACTAGCTGGGTAACATCTAACACCCAGGAGAAAGACTAGCAGGGTAACATCTAACACCCAGGAGATAGACTAGCAGGGTAACAGCTACATCTAACAACCAGGAGAAAGACTAGCAGGGTAACATCTAACACCCAGGAGATAGACTAGCAGGGTAACATCTAACACCCAGGAGAAAGACTAGCAGGGTAACATCTAACACCCAGGAGATAGACTAGCTGGGTAACATCTAACACCCAGGAGAAAGACTAGCAGGGTAACATCTAACACCCAGGAGAAAGACTAGCAGGGTAACATCTAACACCCAGGAGATAGTTACATCGTAGTGCACTGTATAGGGAATATGGTGTCATTTGGACCTTGGCTGCAACAAGGAAGAACAATCTGCTGCAATAATAACATGGATCAAATAAAAAATGGAAAGAATATGGCACCACAACAAACCTGCCAAGAGAGGGCCACCCACCAAAACTCACGGACCAGGCAAGGAGGGTATTAATCAGAGAGGCAACAAAGAGAACAAAGATAACCCTGAAGGAGCTGCAAAGCTCCACATCGGAGACTGGAGTATCTGTCCATAGGGCCACTTTAAGCCGTACACTCCACAGAGCTGGGCTTTAAGGAAGAGTGGCCAGAAAAAAAGCCATTGCTTCAAGAAAATAATAAGCAAACACGTTTGGTGTTCGCCAAAAGGCATGTGGGGGACTCCCCAAACATATGGAAGAAGGTACTCTGGTCAGATGAGACTAAAATTTAGCTTTTTGGCCATCAAGGAAAACGCTATATCTGGCGCAAACCCAACACCTCTCATCACCACGAGAACACCATCCCCACAATGAAGCATGGTGGTGGCAGCATCATGTTGTGGGGATGTTTTTCATCGGCAGGGACTGGGAAACTGGTCAGAAATGAAGGAATGATGGACGGCGCTAAAGACAGGGAAATTCTTGAGGGAAACCTGTTTCAGTCTTCCAGAGATTTGAGACTGGGATGGAGGTTCACCTTCCAGCAGGACAATGACCCTAAGCATACTGCTAAAGCAACACTCGAGTGGTTTAAGGGGAAACATTTAAATGTCTTGGATTGGCCTAGTCAAAGCCCAGACCTCAATCCAATTGAGGATCTGTGGTATGACTTAAAGATTGCTGTACACCAGCAGAACCTATCCAACTTGAAGGAGCTTGAGCAGTTTTACCTTGAAGAATGGGCAAAAATCCCAGTGGCTAGATGTGCCAAGCTTACAGAGACATACCCCAATAGACTTGCAGCTGCAAAATGTGGCTCTACAAAGTATTGACTTTGGGGGGGTGAATAGTTATGCACGCTCAAGTTCCGTTTTTTGTCTTATTTCTTGTTTGTTTCACAATAAAAAATATTTTGCATCTTCAAAGTGGTAGGCATGTTATGTAAATCAAATGATACAACCCCCCCCCCCCAAAAAAAAATCTATTTTAATTCCAGGTTGTAAGGCAACAAAATATGAAAAATGCCAAGGGGAGTGAATACTTTCCCAAGCCACTGTAAGACAAAATGATCTGGAACAACTACCCTGCCTCTCTCCTCACCGTGTAGAAGCCCAGGTTCCTGAGCAGGGTCTTCATTAGGATCTCAGCCAGGTGTGTGTCAGGGTTGGTGCCGGGGGCTCCGTAGGAGGGGTCCAGGCCGCAGGAAGAGGCCAGGGCCTCGGGGGCCTCGGGGGGACAGCTGAACCCCAGGAGGGACGCTACGTGGGTGTGGTCCTGGAGCGAAGTCAGAATGATGTCCAGTTGCATCCTCTGGAAACACACAGGGACAAGGGTCAGAGGTTAAGAGGTCAGGGGTCAGAGGTCAAGAGGTCAGGGACAGGATGCAGCTGAAGAGAGATCCACAGAAGTCAGCTATCTATGGCAGCGTTTTTGACATGGGAACGTTTGGAGCAGCTTTTCCCAAACCTGTACTTCCGTTTTATTTTGACTTTTCTTTGTATATGTCCATAAAGATGATGCTGATTCATGATTTCGACTGGCTGAGAAAAGCTTCCTGCCTGTCTGTCTCGTCCCGACTCCCGACACGTTCATTACTACGAGACAGCTGGAGATCCAATTTGAATATTGAAACAATTTTGCAAATGTCAGAGTGACAGACAGCAAGGTTTATACAAAATCTCCCCTGTTGAAAACTAAATGTTAGTCTAAAAGTAATGTGAGATAATGTCTAGATTATTTTTATAGTGGAGATCAAGTTCATAAATTGCCTGGCTGGGCTGATGAGAAATTGGATTGCGGAGTCAGATGGAACAGAGTAAAAAGGCATTTTAACATCATAGATTTAGCCGGTGGTGACTTGTGGAATAGACACCGACTGGAATGCGGTTTTAACCAATCAGCATTCAGGATTAGACCTACCTGTTGTATAAAATAGCAATTAGGCACTTTGGGGGCTTGTGGTATATGGTCAATATACCACGGCTAAGGGCTGTGTCCAGGCACTCCGTGTTGCGTCATGGGTAAGAACAGCCCATAGCCGTGGTATATTGACCATATACCACAACCCCTCGGGCCTTATTGCTTAAATAGAACTAGGGCCTTATTGATTACATAGAACTAGGGCCTTATTGATTACATAGAACTAGGGCCTTATTGATTAAATAGAACTAGGGCCTTATTGATTACATAGAACTAGGGCCTTATTGATTACATAGAACTAGGGCCTTATTGATTACATAGAACTAGGGCCTTATTGATTACATAGAACTAGGGCCTTATTGATGAAATAGAACTAGGGCCTTATTGATGAAATAGAACTAGGGCCTTATTGATTACATAGAACTAGGGCCTAATTGATTAAATAGAACTACTATACATCTATGTACTATACATCTATGTACTATACATCTATGTACTATACCTGTCCTTTAGACAGACTCTCCCATCTGTCAGGTCCCTGGGGCAGCAGGGAGTGGAGAAGCTCCATCCTCTCTCTCAGAGGAGGTAACAGCATAGTGGCCCCCACAGACAGAGTCTCAATCACAGCCTAGAGAAAACACAGAGATGGGTCAATACACCAGAGAAACCATTAGAGAGTCTGACAACACATCACAGTGTTAGAGCCCGACAACACAACACAGTGTCAGAGCCCGACAACACAGAGACACAGTGTTAGAGTCCGACAACACAGAGACACAGTGTTAGAGTCCGACAACACAGAGACACAGTGTTAGAGCCCGACAACACAGAGACACAGTGTTAGAGTCCGACAACACAGAGACACAGTGTTAGAGTCCGACAACACAGAGACACAGTGTTAGAGTCCGACAACACAGAGACACAGTGTTAGAGCCCGACAACACAGAGACACAGTGTTAGAGTCCGACAACACAGAGACACAGTGTTAGAGCCCGACAACACAGAGACACAGTGTTAGAGCCCGACAACACAACACAGTGTTAGAGCCCGACAACACAGAGACACAGTGTTAGAGCCCGACAACACAGAGACACAGTGTTAGAGCCCGACAACACAACACAGTGTTAGAGCCCGACAACACAGAGACACAGTGTTAGAGTCCGACAACACAGAGACACAGTGTTAGAGTCCGACAACACAGAGACACAGTGTTAGAGTCCGACAACACAGAGACACAGTGTTAGAGCCCGACAACACAGAGACACAGTGTTAGAGCCCGACAACACAACACAGTGTTAGAGCCCCACAACACAGAGACACAGTGTCAGAGCCCGACAACACAGAGACACAGTGTCAGAGCCCGACAACACAGAGACACAGTGTTAGAGTCTGACAACACAACACAGTGTTAGAGCCTGACAACACAACACAGTGTTAGAGCCTGACAACACAATACAGTGTTAGAGTCTGACAACACAACACAGTGTTAGAGCCTGACAACACAACACAGTGTTAGAGCCTGACAACACAACACAGTGTTAGAGCCTGACAACACAATACAGTGTTAGAGTCTGACAACACAGAGACACAGTGTTAGAGCCTGACAACACAATACAGTGTTAGAGCCCGACAACAGAACACAGCGTTAGAGCCCGACAACACAGAGACACAGTGTTAGAGCCTGACAACACAATACAGTGTTAGAGCCCGACAACAGAACACAGCGTTAGAGCCCGACAACACAGAGACACAGTGTTAGAGCCTGACAACACAATACAGTGTTAGAGCCCGACAACAGAACACAGCGTTAGAGCCGGACAACACAGAGACACAGTGTTAGAGCCCGACAACACAGAGACACAGTGTTAGAGCCCGACAACACAGTGTTAGAGCCCGACAACACAGTGTTAGAGCCTGACAACACAGTGTTAGAGCCCGACAACACAACACAGTGTTAGAGCCCGACAACACAGAGACACAGTGTTAGAGCCCGACAACACAGAGACACAGTGTTAGAGCCCGACAACACAACACAGTGTTAGAGCCCGACAACACAGAGACACAGTGTTAGAGCCCGACAACACAGAGACACAGTGTCAGAGCCCGACAACACAGAGACACAGTGTTAGAGCCTGACAACACAACACAGTGTTAGAGCCCGACAACACAGAGACACAGTGTTAGAGCCCGACAACACAGAGACACAGTGTTAGAGCCCGACAACACAGAGACAATCAGAGGAGGTAACAGCATAGTGGCCCTAACAGACAGCGTCTCAAACACATCCTGGTTACACAGAGACGTACCACAGGCCCGTAACAGACAGTGTCTCAAACACAGCCTGGTTACACAGAGATGTACCACAGGCCCCAACAGACAGCCTGACAACAGAACCACACAATTATCTCAATCCCAGCCTGACAACCAAAACACACAATGAGAGGAGGTAACAGCTTGACTATCGATCTCAATCCCAGCCTGACAACCAAAACACACAATGAGAGGAGGTAACAGCTTGACTATCGATCTCAATCCCAGCCTGACAACCAAAACACACAATGAGACGAGGTAACAGCTTGACTATCGATCTCAATCCCAGCCTGACAACAAAAACACACAATGAGACGAGGTAACAGCTTGACTATCGATCTCAATCCCAGCCTGACAACCAAAACACACAATGAGAGGAGGAAACAGTTTGACTATCGATCTCAATCCCAGCCTGACAACCAAAACACACAATGAGACGAGGTAACAGCTTGACTATCGATCTCAATCCCAGCCTGACAACCAAAACACACAATGAGACGAGGTAACAGCTTGACTATCGATCTCAGTCCCAGCCTGACAACCAAAACACACAATGAGAGGAGGTAACAGCTTGACTATCGATCTCAATCCCAGCCTGACAACCAAAACACACAATGAGACGAGGTAACAGCTTGACTATCGATCTCAATCCCAGCCTGACAACCAAAACACAGCGACACTGGGTTTGACTCAGGGACAAACCCCAACGGGTCAGAGACCTGGCAAGTAGTCAAATTCAGACCAGTCAGTCAACAGATTGTGCCTCGTTGCTTCACATATCCAGAGTCCATATTGTCATCTCTAGTCTGAAAGGTAATGTTGTCAAGTAAGGCATGTAGCGATATAGTGTTTTGAGGGCATATAGTTAAATCTATATTGTTAACATTTGGGCTGTATACAGACACCCTTCAATGAATCTAGTGGTTACTGTGTGAGCCAGCGTTCACCTCTTGGATCTCATCGGGAACAGAGGAATCCATCAGTCTGAAGAGAAGGTTCCGGAGGGGGCGGGCCTGTCGTCCTAGGATACTGGTGGCCACTCCCCCAGCCAGAGCCAAAGCCAGGTGATTGGACAGCAGTCGAAGGCAGAGTTTCAGGAAGTTGTGATGCTCCCTGTAATGAAGTAGTACGTCAGAGTGTTATGATATTGTCTTGATAAGAGAGAAAACGACGCCCAGCAGAAAGGCAATGCAACGGTTTTCGTTGATTGTAGCATCAGTAAAATGCTAAAGAATGTACAGTTGAAGTCGGAAGTTTACATTCACCTTAGCCAAATACATTTAAACTCAGTTTTTCACAATTCCTGACATTTAATCTCAGTAAAAATTCCCTGTTTTAAGTCAGTTAGCATCACCACTTTATTTTAAGAATGTGAAATGTCAGAATAATAGTAGAGAGAATGATTTACTTCAGATTTTATTTCTTTCATCACTTTCCCAGTGGGTCAGAAGTTTACATACATTCAATTAGTATTTGGTAGCATTGCCTTTAAATTGTTTAACTTGGGTCAAACATTTCGGGTAGCCTTCCACAAGTTCCCTCAATAAGTTGGGTGAATTTTGGCCCATTCCTCCTGACAGAGCTGGTGTAACTGAGTCAGGTTTGTAGGTCTCCTTGCTCGCACACGCTTTTTCAGTTCTGCCCACAAATGTTCTATAGGATTGAGGTCAGGACTTTGTGATGGCCACTCCAATACCTTCACTTTGTTGTCCTTAAGCCATTTTGCCACACCTTTGGAAGTATGCTTGGGGTCATTGTCCATTTGGAAGACCCATTTGCGACCAAGTTTTAACTTCCTGACTGATGTCTTGAGATGTTGCTTCAATATATTGGCACATAATTTGGAGGTTCATTTCACATCTTCAGGACGGTCTCATTGGAATGTGTAGAATGAAATGAATGGAGCCCCATTAAACACATGGTTTCCATGGTTTCATTCCAGTCTTTCCAGTGAGAGGTCCTACCTGTAGGGTTCCCTGAGGTGCCTGCAGTACCACTACCTCCCTGTAGGGCTCCCTGAGGTGCCTGCAGTACCACTACCTCCCTGTAGGGCTCCCTGATGTGCCTGCAGTACCACTACCTCCCTGTAGGGCTCCCTGAGGTGCCTGCAGTACCACTACCTCCCTGTAGGGCTCCCTGAGGTACCTGCAGTACCACTACCTCCCTGTAGGGCTCCCTGAGGTGCCTGCAGTACCACTACCTCCCTGTAGGGCTCCCTGAGGTGTCTGCAGTACCACTACCTCCCTGTAGGGCTCCCTGAGGTGCCTGCAGTACCACTACCTCCCTGTAGGGCTCCCTGAGGTGTCTGCAGTACCACTACCTCCCTGTAGGGCTCCCTGAGGTGCCTGCAGTACCACTACCTCCCTGTAGGGCTCCCTGAGGTGTCTGCAGTACCACTACCTCCCTGTAGGGCTCCCTGAGGTGTCTGCAGTACCACTACCTCCCTGTAGGGCTCCCTGAGGTGCCTGCAGTACCACTACCTCCCTGTAGGGCTCCCTGAGGTGCCTGCAGTACCACTACCTACCTGTAGGGCTCCCTGAGGTGCCTGCAGTACCACTACCTCCCTGTAGGGCTCCCTGAGGTGCCTGCAGTACCACTACCTCCCTGTAGGGCTCCCTGAGGTGCCTGCAGTACCACTACCTCCCTGTAGGGCTCCCTGAGGTACCTGCAGTACCACTACCTCCCTGTAGGGCTCCCTGAGGTGCCTGCAGTACCACTACCTCCCTGTAGGGCTCCCTGAGGTGCCTGCAGTACCACTACCTCCCTGTAGGGCTCCCTGAGGTACCTGCAGTACCACTACCTCTCTGTAGGGTTCCCTGAGGTGTCTGCAGTACCAGTACCTACCTGTAGGGCTCCCTGAGGTGCCTGCAGTACCACTACCTCCCTGTAGGGCTCCCTGAGGTGCCTGCAGTACCACTACCTCCCTGTAGGGCTCCCTGAGGTGCCTGCAGTACCACTACCTCCCTGTAGGGCTCCCTGAGGTACCTGCAGTACCACTACCTCTCTGTAGGGTTCCCTGAGGTGTCTGCAGTACCAGTACCTACCTGTAGGGCTCCCTGAGGTGCCTGCAGTACCACTACCTCCCTGTAGGGCTCCCTGAGGTGCCTGCAGTACCACTACGTGCCTGCAGTACCACTACGTACCTGGAGGAGGGGAAGGGGAGGGGTGGCACCTCGCTGTTGATGCCATCACAGTAGCGCTCCAGGAAGGAACGCAGGTGGGAGAAAGTGCTTTCCTCCAGGTCCACACAGTAGGGTCTGTGCCACGCCACCACCTGTCTGTTGACCAATTAAAACACAACAATATTATCATCTCATAGGGCCGTGTGAACTGTGTGTGTGTGTGTGTGTGTGTGTGTGTGTGTGTGTGTGTGTGTGTGTGTGTGTGTGTGTGTGTGTGAACAGTGTGTGTGTGTGTGTGTGTGTGTGTGTGTGTGTGTGTGTGTGTGTGTGTGTGTGTGTGTGTGTGTGAACAGTGTGTGTGTATGTGTGTGTGTGTGTGTGTGTGTGTGTGTGTGTGTGTGTGTGTGTGTGTGTGTGTGTGTCTGTGTGTGTGTGTGTATGTGTGTGTGTGTGTGTGTGTGTGTGTGTGTGTGTGTGTGTGTGTGTGTGTGTGTGTGTGTGTGTGAGAACAGTGTGTGTGTGTGTGTGTGAATGTGAACAGTGTGTGTGTGTATGTGAACAGTGTGTGTGTGTGTGTGTGTGAACAGTGTGTGTGTGTGTGTGTGTGAACAGTGTGTGTGAACAGTGTGTGTGAACAGTGTGTGTGTGAACAGTGTGTGTGTATGTGTGTGTGTGTGTGTGTGTGTGTGTGTGTGTGTGTGTGTGTGTGTGTGTGTGTGTGTGTGTGTGAACAGTGTGTGTGTGTGTGTGTGTGTGTGTACAGTGTGTGTGTGTGTGTGTGTGTGTGTGTGTGTGTGTGTGTGTGTGTGTGTGTGTGTGTGTGTGTATGTGTGTGAACAGTGCACAGGACAGGACTGGGATGGGGGAGGGACTTGGATGGAGATGGGACTGGGATGGAAATGGGACTGGGATGGGGGGGTGGGGACTGGGATGGGGGAGGGACTTGGATGGAGTAGCTGTGTGTTCAACATGCTATATTTCTATACTGACCTGTCCCTGGGCATCATGTCTCTTCTAAATGCTATATTTCTATACTGACCTGTCCCTGGGCATTGTGTCTCTTCTAAATGCTATATTCTATACTGACCTGTCCATGGGCATTGTGTCTCTTCTAAATGCTATATTTCTATACTGACCTGTCCCTGGGCATTGTGTCTCTTCTAAATGCTTTATTTCTATACTGACCTATCCCTGGGCATCGTGTCTCTTTTACATGCTATATTTCTATACTGACCTGTCCCTGGGCATTGTGTCTCTTCTACACGCTATATTTCTATACTGACCTGTCCCTGGGCATTGTGTCCCTTCTACATGCTATATTTCTATACTGACCCGTCCCTGGGCATCATGTCTCTTCTATATTTCTATACTGACCCGTCCCTGGGCATTGTGTCTCTTCTACATGCTATATTTCTATACTGACCCGTCCCTGGGCATCATGTCTCTTCTATATTTCTATACTGACCCGTCCCTGGGCATTGTGTCCCTTCTACATGCTATATTTCTATACTGACCCATCCCTGGGCATCATGACTTTTCTACATGCTATATTTCTATACTGACCTGTCCCTGGGCATCATGTCTCTTCTATATTTCTATACTGACCCGTCCCTGGGCATTGTGTCTCTTCTACACGCTGTATTTCTATACTAACTTGTCCTTGGGCATCGTGTCTCATCTAAATGCTATATTTCTATACTGACCTGTCCCTGGGCAGAGCGGTCCATGCCAGGCTGTGGGAGGTACCAGCTGATATCTGTTGGATGACCACACCGTCCAGACCAACCACCTTCTTAGGCTTGGTGATGGGACCAGTAGAGTTACCCTGGCCACACTGACCCATGGAGTTGTTACCCCACGCATACACCTCATTGTCTAGGTGGAGGAGAGAGAGAGAGATGAGAGGGAAAATAGATATCAGTTGATTTAATCATCCAATCATAGGAACATCTTGGGATGTTATGATGTGGTTTAAAATGTGGTGTGAGATTAAGAAGTGAGATTAAAACGTGAGATTAAGACGTGAGATTAAGAAGTGAGATTAAGAAGTGGTGAAATGTGTACTTGCATTGTATGGGATCATAAGAATCTCCCCTTTTAGAAATGAGAGAATATATGACTGATCCTGTTTGAACTTCACAGATAAACAAGAGAATCTCTAGTAAACAGTTGAAACAGGATAAATCAATACTATCCCCATATCTAGCTCTCTCCAGGTACTGTGGTTAAAGGCTGCTGTTTTACTGCTGCCTGGGCTGCTGGTTACTATGCTGCCTGGGCTGGGCTGGTGGTTACTATGCTGCCTGGGCTGGGCTGGTTACTGCTGGTTACTATGCTGCCTGGGCTGGGCTGGTGGTTACTATGCTGCCTGGGCTGGGCTGCTGGTTACTATGCTGCCTGGGCTGGGCTGGTGGTTACTATGCTGCCTGGGCTGGGCTGGTGGTTACTATGCTGCCTGGGCTGGTGGTTACTATGCTGCCTGGGCTGGGCTGGTGGTTACTATGCTGCCTGGGCTGGGCTGGTGGTTACTATGCTGCCTGGGCTGGGCTGGTGGTTACTATGCTGCCTGGGCTGGGCTGGTGGTTACTGTGCTGCCTGGGCTGGGCTGGTGGTTACTATGCTGCCTGGGCTGGGCTGGTGGTTACTATGCTGCCTGGGCTGGGCTGGTGGTTACTATGCTGCCTGGGCTGGGCTGGTGGTTACTATGCTGCCTGGGCTGGTGGTTACTATGCTGCCTGGGCTGGGCTGGTGGCTACTATGCTGCCTGGGCTGGGCTGGTGGTTACTATGCTGCCTGGGCTGGGCTGGTGGTTACTATGCTGCCTGGGCTGGTTACTGCTGGTTACTATGCTGCCTGGGCTGGTTACTGCTGGTTACTATGCTGCCTGGGCTGGTGGTTACTATGCTGCCTGGGCTGGGCTGGTGGTTACTGCTGCTGCCTGGGCTGGTTACTGCTGGTTACTATGCTGCCTGGGCTGGTTACTGCTGGTTACTATGCTGCCTGGGCTGGGCTGGTGGTTACTGCTGCTGCCTGGGCTGGTCTGGTGGTTACTATGCTGCCTGGGCTGGGCTGGTGGTTACTATGCTGCCTGGGCTGGTGGTTACTATGCTGCCTGGGCTGGTTACTGCTGGTTACTATGCTGCCTGGGCTGGGCTGGTGGTTACTATGCTGCCTGGGCTGGGCTGGTGGTTACTATGCTGCCTGGGCTGGGCTGGTGGTTACTATGCTGCCTGGGCTGGTTACTGCTGGTTACTATGCTGCCTGGGCTGCTGGTTACTATGCTGCCTGGGCTGGGCTGGTGGTTACTATGCTGCCTGGGCTGCTGGTTACTATGCTGCCTGGGCTGGGCTGGTGGTTACTATGCTGCCTGGGCTGGTTACTGCTGGTTACTATGCTGCCTGGGCTGCTGGTTACTATGCTGCCTGGGCTGGGCTGGTGGTTACTATGCTGCCTGGGCTGGTTACTGCTGGTTACTATGCTGCCTGGGCTGGGCTGGTGGTTACTATGCTGCCTGGGCTGGGCTGGTGGTTACTGCTGCTGCCTGGGCTGGTTACTGCTGGTTACTATGCTGCCTGGGCTGGGCTGGTGGTTACTATGCTGCCTGGGCTGGTTACTGCTGGTTACTATGCTGCCTGGGCTGGTGGTTACTATGCTGCCTGGGCTGGGCTGGTGGTTACTATGCTGCCTGGGCTGGGCTGCTGGTTACTATGCTGCCTGGGCTGGGCTGGTGGTTACTATGCTGCCTGGGCTGGGCTGCTGGTTACTATGCTGCCTGGGCTGGGCTGGTGGTTACTATGCTGCCTGGGCTGGGCTGGTGGTTACTATGCTGCCTGGGCTGGGCTGGTGGTTACTATGCTGCCTGGGCTGGGCTGGTGGTTACTATGCTGCCTGGGCTGGGCTGGTGGTTACTATGCTGCCTGGGCTGGGCTGGTGGTTACTATGCTGCCTGGGCTGGGCTGGTGGTTACTATGCTGCCTGGGCTGGGCTGGTGGTTACTGCTGCTGCCTGGGCTGGGCTGGTGGTTAATATGCTGCCTGGGCTGGGCTGGTGGTTACTATGCTGCCTGGGCTGGGCTGGTGGTTACTATGCTGCCTGGGCTGGGCTGGTGGTTACTATGCTGCCTGGGCTGGGCTGGTGGTTACTATGCTGCCTGGGCTGGGCTGGTGGTTACTATGCTGCCTGGGCTGGGTTGGTGGTTACTATGCTGCCTGGGCTGGGTTGGTGGTTACTATGCTGCCTGGGCTGGGCTGGTGGTTACTATGCTGCCTGGGCTGGGCTGGTGGTTACTATGCTGCCTGGGCTGGGCTGGTGGTTACTATGCTGCCTGGGCTGGGCTGGTGGTTACTATGCTGCCTGGGCTGGGCTGGTGGTTACTATGCTGCCTGGGCTGGGCTGGTGGTTACTATGCTGCCTGGGCTGGGCTGGTGGTTACTATGCTGCCTGGGCTGGGCTGGTGGTTACTATGCTGCCTGGGCTGGGCTGGTGGTTACTGCTGTGGCCTGGGCTGGGCTGGTGGTTACTATGCTGCCTGGGCTGGGCTGGTGGTTACTATGCTAACTGGGCTGGGCTGGTGGTTAATATGCTGCCTGGGCTGGGCTGGTGGTTACTATGCTGCCTGGGCTGGGCTGGTGGTTACTATGCTGCCTGGGCTGGGCTGGTGGTTACTATGCTGCCTGGGCTGGGCTGGTGGTTACTGCTGTGGCCTGGGCTGGGCTGGTGGTTACTGCTGCTGCCTGGGCTGGGCTGGTGGTTACTATGCTGCCTGGGCTGGGCTGGTGGTTAATATGCTGCCTGGGCTGGGCTAGTGGTTACTATGCTGCCTGGGCTGGGCTGGTGGTTACTATGCTGCCTGGGCTGGGCTGGTGGTTACTATGCTGCCTGGGACTGGGCTGGTGGTTACTGCTGCTGCCTGGGCTGGGCTGGTGGTTACTATGCTGCCTGGGCTGGGCTGGTGGTTACTATGCTGCCTGGGCTGGGCTGGTGGTTACTATGCTGCCTGGGCTGGGCTGGTGGTTACTATGCTGCCTGGGCTGGGCTGGTGGTTACTGCTGCTGCCTGGGCTGGGCTGCTGGTTACTGCTGTGGCCTGGGCTGGGCTGGTGGTTACTATGCTGCCTGGGCTGGGCTGGTGGTTACTATGCTGCCTGGGCTGTGCTGGTGGTTACTATGCTGCCTGGGCTGGGCTGGTGGTTACTATGCTGCCTGGGCTGGGCTGACGTTGGTTTGAATCCAGCCCTCGTCTGTCTAGTAAACTATCCTCCTTATTGTCCTGTCTCTCTGCACTGTCTCTATCCAATAAACTGGACAAATCCTTAATAAAAAATCTTATATTGCCTGGGGTGGACAAGTGGTCTAAACTACTGGCTCTCTCTTTCAGCACTCTCTCTACTACCTTCTACCTCTGTCTCGCTCTAACCAATAAACATGCAAAATACTTACATCATAGATTTAAAATAATCTTTTTTTTTTTTTAAGGGTTGTTTTACCGTGTGAGAGAGCTAGACAGTGGCTGTCTCCTATGGAGAGGTCTACCACCCTGGTCGCTGTCAACTCCTCAATCAGCTTGGGTCTCAGAGCAGTGGCTTCAGAGGAGCCACAGCCCAGGCAGGCCCCGCAGCCCCAGGCATACACCTGGAACACAGGACGACACAGAACCAGTTACTACAACACAGGCCCCGCAGCCCCAGGCATACACCTGGAACACAGGACGACACAGAACCAGTTACTACAACACAGGTCCCGCAGCCCCAGGCATACACCTGGAACACAGGACGACACAGAACCAGTTACTACAACACAGGCCCCGCAGCCCCAGGCATACACCTGGAACAAAGGACGACACAGAACCAGTTACTACAACACAGGACGACACAGGACCAGTTACTACAACACAGGACCAGTTACTACAACACAGGACCAGTTACTACAACACAGGACCAGTTACTACAACACAGGACCAGTTACTACAACACAGGACCAGTTACTACAACACAGGACCAGTTACTACAACACAGGACCAGTTACTACGACACAGGACCAGTTACTACAACACAGGACCAGTTACTACAACACAGGACGACACAGGACCAGTTACTACAACACAGGACGACACAGGACCAGTTACTACGACACAGGACCAGTTACTACAACACAGGACCAGTTACTACAACACAGGACGACACAGGACCAGTTACTACGACACAGGACCAGTTACTACAACACAGGACCAGTTACTACAACACAGGACCAGTTACTACAACACAGGACCAGTTACTACAACACAGGACCAGTTACTACAACACAGGACCAGTCACTACAACACAGGACCAGTTACTACTACACAGGACGACACAGGACCAGTTACTACAACACAGGACCAGTTACTACAACACAGGACCAGTTACTACAACACAGGACCAGTTACTACAACACAGGACCAGTTACTACAACACAGGACCAGTTACTACAACACAGGACCAGTTACTACAACACAGGACCAGTTACTACAACACAGGACCAGTTACTACAACACAGGACCAGTCACTACAACACAGGACCAGTTACTACAACACAGGACCAGTTACTACAACACAGGACCAGTTACTACAACACAGGACGACACAGGACCAGTTACTACAACACAGGACCAGTTACTACAACACAGGACCAGTTACTACAACACAGGACCAGTTGCTACAACACAGGACCAGTTGCTACAACACAGGACCAGTTGCTACAACACAGGACCAGTTACTACAACACAGGACCAGTCACTACATCACAGGACCAGTCACTACAACACAGGACGACACAGGACCAGTTACTACAACACAGGACCAGTTACTACAACACAGGACCAGTTACTACAACACAAGACCAGTTACTACAACACAGGACCAGTCACTACAACACAGGACCAGTCACTACAACACAGGACCAGTCACTACAACACAGGACCAGTTACTACAACACAGGACCAGTTACTACAACACAGGACCAGTTACTACAACACAGGACCAGTTACTACAACACAGGACGACACAGGACCAGTTACTACAACACAGGACCAGTTACTACAACACAGGACCAGTTACTACAACACAGGACCAGTTACTACAACACAGGACCAGTTAATACAACACAGGACGTCACAGGACCAGTTACTACAACACAGGACCAGTTACTACAACACAGGACCAGTTACTACAACACAGGACCAGTTACTACAACACAGGACCAGTTACTACAAAACAGGACCAGTCACTACAACACAGGACCAGTCACTACAACACAGGACCAGTCACTACAACACAGGACCAGTTACTACAACACAGGACCAGTTACTACAACACAGGACCAGTTACTACAACACAGGACGACACAGGACCAGTCACTACAACACAGGACCAGTTACTACAACACAGGACCAGTTACTACAACACAGGACCAGTTACTACAACACAGGACCAGTTACTACAACACAGGACCAGTTACTACAACACAGGACCAGTTACTACAACACAGGACCAGTTACTACAACACAGGACCAGTTACTACAACACAGGACGACACAGGACCAGTTACTACAACACAGGACCAGTTACTACAACACAGGACCAGTTACTACAACACAGGACCAGTTACTACAACACAGGACCAGTTACTACAACACAGGACCAGTTACTACAACACAGGACGACACAGGACCAGTTACTACAACACAGGACCAGTTACTACGACACAGGACCAGTTACTACAACACAGGACCAGTTACTACGACACAGGACCAGTTACTACAACACAGGACCAGTTACTACGACACAGGACCAGTTACTACAACACAGGACCAGTTACTACAACACAGGACCAGTTACTACGACACAGGACCAGTTACTACGACACAGGACCAGTTACTACGACACAGGACCAGTTACTACAACACAGGACCAGTTACTAGAACACAGGATGACATAGAACCAGTCACTAGAACACAGGACATAGAACCAGTCACTAGAACCAGTTACTAGAACACCGGACAACACAGGATCAGTTACTAGAACACAGGATGTAGAACACGTCACTAGAACCAGTCACTAGAACACAGGACATAGAACCAGTTACTACAACACAGGACATAGAACCAGTCACTAGAACCAGTTACTAGAACACAGGACATAGAAGCAGTCACTAGAACCGATCACTAGAACACATGACATAGAACCAGTCACTAGAACACAGGACATAGAACCAGTCACTAGAACCGGTCACTAGAACACATGACATAGAACCAGTCACTAGAACACAGGATGTAGAACCAGTCACTAGAACACAGGACGACACAGGACCAGTTACTAGAACACAGGATGACATAGAACCAGTCACTAGAACACAGGATATAGAACCAGTCACTAGAACACAGGACATAGAACCAGTCACTAGAACCAGTTACTAGAACACCGAACAACATAGGATCAGTTACTAGAACACAGGATGTAGAACACGTCACTAGAACCAGTCACTAGAACACAGGACATAGAACCAGTTACTACAACACAGGACATAGAACCAGTCACTAGAACCAGTTACTAGAACACAGGACATAGAACCAGTCACTAGAACCGGTCACTAGAACACATGACATAGAACCAGTCACTAGAACCAGTTACTAGAATACAGGACATAGAACCAGTCACTAGAACCGGTCACTAGAACACATGACATAGAACCAGTCACTAGAACCAGTCACTAGAACACAGGACATAGAACCGGTCACTAGAACACATGACATAGAACCAGTCACTAGAACACAGGATATAGAACCAGGCAGGATTAAAAGGGTCTGCATATAAAAAGTAGCCTGGTCCCAGATCTGTTTGTACGGTCTTGCCAACTCCTAAGGTTATTGCCATGTCAAATCTGGAAGCAGGCCACATAAAAAGACATTGCAACAGGAAGTTACTTGCAGACAGTATCAATAGAACAACGAGACAGATATTTCCCTGCATGTATAAATGTGAAGCAGCTGCCTGGCGTTTCCACTCACTATGGTAGTGACAGGAAGACCACTGGCTGGCAGTGGGAGAAGATGGAACTAGATTTTGGCAGACATTCTGCTCATTTTCTCATCGATTAAACATTATGTTAATACAGTTCTGTTCCAAAAACTAAAATCTGTTATGAACAGAGTGGACTAAGTTTCGTAGACTTTACCCTTTGCAAAAAAAAATTTTTTTAAATTGCGTTGTGTAGAAGGACCTAAAGGCAGGGAGGTGTTCACTAAAGGAAATAATTATGCAGATGCATGCTAGAATGAGCCAATTAGAATCTCCCTATCTCGTGATTGGCTCTGCCCACCTCCTTGCTTGTTCTGCCCACTATGACTCGTTTGTTCCCATTGGAAACGACAGGCTGTGGTCTATCTTGGTTTAGTTGTAAAAAATCTTTGATAGTATTGTCAGTTGGACAAAAGGGAACTGTATGTAAACATATAAAAACACCTTGTGATAAGTACTTATTTTAACATCCTGGTTACAGTAACACAGTGAGCAACATAATGTGAATAACAGAAGTGGTGTTTCTTTCTTACTATGACCAGACACAGAGTACCAGAGATCATTGCTACTGGAAATATAATATAGTGTCAGTGAAAACATCAACACTCCACACAACCAGGAAGAGATTATACCAACAAAATAAACTTCTGTGTATTCACAAATGAAAGAATTCCTTGAATCGTTGACTAGCAGAATTCCAAGATCAAACCCGCTCTACCACTCAAGACACAGCCAGTGTTTTGATCCCCAAGACATCGTCTGTTATTGTGGCTGTTGTTGTGACCCATCCCTGTGCAATACAGTTCATTTAACTTGTATTTAACCAGGATACCATCCCTCCCTTGAAGTAAAAAAAACAACTATTTTACAAAAGACAACTGAAAATGAGTTCCCTGAAAGATTAAGTTGCAAATGTTGCAGATTCCTCCCTCCCGTTTCTAAAGTGTAAAACAGTCAGTAAACGGTCAGTCAACGGTCAGTCAACAGTCAGTCAACAGTCAGTAAACAGTCAGTAAACAGTCAGTAAACAGTCAGTAAACCAGTCAGTAAACCAGCCAGTAAACCAGCCAGTAAACAGTCAGTAAACAGTCAGTAAACAGGCAGTAAAACAGGCAGTAAACCAGCCAGTAAACCAGCCAGTAAACCAGTCAGTAAACCAGTCAGTAAACCAGTCAGTAAACCAGTCAGTAAACCAGTCAGTAAACAGTCAGTAAAAAGTCAGTAAAAAGTCAGTAAACAGTAATTCGTACCTGTCCAGTGGAGGTTAGGGCCAGGGAGGACTGGCTTCCAGCACACACTTTCCTTATGAACATCCCCTGCAAGGCCTCCACTACTTTGGGTTTATAGACACGGTTTGTATCTCCATGCCCCAGTTTCCCTGCAGGATAGACAAATTACACATTCAGAGACATTTAGAGACATATTGCCAATCGTATCATTTAAGTAAAACCCATTCTTCAATATGAAGACACAATTACACAATAAACGATATTTATTGATTTATATTGCCTTTTATATTTCCATATATATGTCGACATTTAGAGCTATATTGATCGTTTCGAAAATAACGTTAATATAAAAACATCCGATTGGATTCCAGTGTTGCGTCCTGAGCCGTTCACCCACCATTGTCTCCCCCTCCGAAGGACCACACGGTACGGCCATCTTTTGACAACGCTATGGTGTGAGAACTCCCACAAGACACCTCTCCTACGTTACTGATGTCTTTGACCAGAGTAGGAATGTTTCTGCTGTTGCTGTCTCCGTGACCTGCACACCAAAACACAGAGAGGAGAGATATGTCAAGACACCAGACAGAGGAGAAATATATTATCAACATATCAACCAGACAGTGGGGAAATATATTATCAACCAGACAGGGGAGAAATATATTATCAACCAGACAGAGGAGAAATATATTATCAACCAGACAGGGGAGAAATATATTATCAACCAGACAGAGGAGAAATATATTATCAACCAGACAGAGGAGAAATATATTATCAACCAGACAGAGGAGAAATATATTATCACCCAGACAGAGGAGAAATATATTATCAACCAGACAGGGGAAAAATATATTATCAACCAGACAGGGGAGAAATATATTATCAACCAGACAGGGGAGAAATATATTATCAACTAGACAGTAGAGAAATATATTATCAACCAGACAGTGGAGAAATATATTATCAACCAGACAGTGGAGAAATATATTATCAACCAGACAGTAGAGAAATATATTATCAACCAGACAGGGGAGAAATATATTATCAACCAGACAGAGGAGAAATATATTATCAACCAGAGAGGGAAGAAATATATTATCAACCAGACAGTGAGGAAATATATTATCAACCAGACAGGAAAAATATATTATCAACCAGACAGTGGAGAAATATATTATCAACCAGACAGAGGAGAAATATATTATCAACCAGACAGAAGAGAAATATATTATCAACCAGACAGAGGAGAAACATATTATCAACCAGACAGAGGAGAAATATATTATCAACCAGACAGAGGAGAAATATATTATCACCCAGACAGAGGAGAAATATATTATCAACCAGACAGGGGAGAAATATATTATCAACCAGACAGGTGAGAAATATATTATCAACCAGACAGGGGAGAAATATATTATCAACTAGACAGTAGAGAAATATATTATCAACCAGACAGTGGAGAAATATATTATCAACCAGACAGTGGAGAAATATATTATCAACCAGACAGTAGAGAAATATATTATCAACCAGACAGGAGAGAAATATATTATCAACCAGACAGTAGAGAAATATATTATCAACCAGACAGGGAAGAAATATATTATCAACCAGACAGAGGAGAAATATATTATCAACCAGACAGAGGAGGAATATATTATCAACCAGACAGTGGAGAAATATATTATCAACCAGACAGTGGAGAAATATATTATCAACCAGACAGTGGAGAAATATATTATCAACCAGACAGAGGAGGAATATATTATCAACCAGACAGGGGAGAAATATATTATCAACCAGGCAGGGGAGAAATATATTATCAACCAGACAGGGGAGAAATATATTATCAACTAGACAGTAGAGAAATATATTATCAACCAGACAGTGGAGAAATATATTATCAACCAGACAGAGGAGGAATATATTATTAACCAGACAGTAGAGAAATATATTATCAACCAGACAGAGGAGAAATATATTATCAACCAGACAGGAGAAATATATTATCAACCAGACAGGAGAAATATATTATCAACCAGACAGGAGAAATATATTATCAACCAATAATGTTCAGTGTTAATAACGTTCAGTGTTAATGATGTTCAGTGTTAATAATGTTCAGTGTTAATAATGTTCAGTGTTAATAATGTTCAGGGTTAATAATGTTCAGTATTAATAATGTTCAGTGTTAGTAATGTTCAGGGTTAGTAATGTTCAGTGTTAATAATGTTCAGTGTTAATAATGTTCAATGTTAATAATGTTCAGTGTTAATAATGTTCAATGTTAATAATGTTCAATGTTAATAATGTTCAATGTTAATAATGTTCAGTGTTAATAATGTTCAATGTTAATGATGTTCAGTGTTAATGTTCAGTGTGTTAATAATGTTCAATGTTAATGATGTTCAGTGTTAATAATGTTCAGTGTTAATGTTCAGTGTGTTAATAATGATCAGAGTGGTAATAATGTTCAGTGTTAATAATGTTCAGTGTTAATAATGTTCCGTGTTAATGTTCAGTGTGTTAATAATGTTCAATGTTAATGATGTTCAGTGTTAATAATGTTCAGTGTTAATAATGTTCAGTGTTAATAATGTTCCGTGTTAATGTTCAGTGTGTTAATAATGTTCAATGTTAATGATGTTCAGTGTTAATAATGTTCAGTGTTAATAATGTTCAGTGTTAATAATGTTCAGTGTTAATAATGTTCAGTGTTAATAATGTTCAGTGGTAATAATGTTCAGTGGTAATAATGTTCAGGGTTAATAATGTTCAGGGTTAATAATGTTCAGGGTGGTAATGTTCAGGGTGGTAATAATGATCAGAGTGGTAATGTTCAGTGGTAATAATGTTCAGTGTTAATGTTCAGTGTGTTAATAATGTTCAATGTTAATGATGTTCAGTGTTAATAATGTTCAGTGTTAATAATGTTCAGTGTTAATAATGTTCAGTGTTAATAATGTTCAGTGTTAATAATGTTCAGTGTTAGTAATGTTCAGTGGTAATAATGTTCAGTGTTAATAATGTTCAGTGGTAATAATGTTCAGTGGTAATAATGTTCAGTGGTAATAATGTTCAGTGGTAATAATGTTCAGTGTTAATAATGTTCAGTGTTAGTAATGTTCAGTGTTAATAATGTTCAGTGTTAATAATGTTCAGTGTTAATAATGTTCAGTGGTAATAATGTTCAGTGTTATTAATGTTCAGTGGTAATAATGTTCAGTGTTAATAATGTTCAGTGTTAATAATGTTCAGTGTTAATAATGTTCAGTGTTAGTAATGTTCAGTGTTAATAATGTTCAGTGTTAATAATGTTCAGTGTTAGTAATGTTCAGTGTTAATAATGTTCAGTGTTAGTAATGTTCAGTGGTAATAATGTTCAGTGTTAATAATGTTCAGTGTTAGTAATGTTCAGTGGTAATAATGTTCAGTATTAATAATGTTCAGTATTAATAATGTTCAGTGGTAATAATGTTCAGTGTTAATAATGTTCAGTGTTAATAATGTTCAGTGTTAGTAATGTTCAGTGGTAATAATGTTCAGTGTTAATAATGTTCAGTGGTAATAATGTTCAGTGGTAATAATGTTCAGTGTTAATAATGTTCAGTGTTAGTAATGTTCAGTGGTAATAATGTTCAGTATTAATAATGTTCAGTATTAATAATGTTCAGTGTTAATAATGTTCAGTGTTAATAATGTTCAGTGTTAATAATGTTCAGTGTTAATAATGTTCAGTGTTAGTAATGTTCAGTGGTAATAATGTTCAGTGTTAATAATGTTCAGTGTTAATAATGTTCAGTGTTAGTAATGTTCAGTGGTAATAATGTTCAGTGTTAATAATGTTCAGTGTTAATAATGTTCAGTGTTAATAATGTTCAGTGGTAATAATGTTCAGTGGTAATAATGTTCAGTGGTAATAATGTTCAGGGTTAATAATGTTCAGGGTTAATAATGTTCAGGGTTAATAATGTTCAGTGTTAATAATGTTCAGGGTGGTAATAATGTTCAGAGTGGTAATGTTCAGTGGTAATAATGTTCAGTGTTAATGTTCAGTGTGTTAATAATGTTCAATGTTAATGATGTTCAGTGTTAATAATGTTCAGTGTTAATAATGTTCAGTGGTAATAATGTTCAGTGTTAATAATGTTCAGGGTGGTAATGTTCAGTGTTAATGATGTTCAGTGTTAATAATGTTCAGTGTTAATAATGTTCAGGGTGGTAATGTTCAGGGTGGTAATGTTCAGTGTTAATAATGTTCAGTGGTAATAATGTTCAGTGTTAATGATGTTCAGTGTTAATAATGTTCAGTGTTAATAATGTTCAGTGGTAATAATGTTCAGTGTTAATAATGTTCAGTGGTAATAATGTTCAGTGTTAATAATGTTCAGTGTTAATAATGTTCAGTGTTAATAATGTTCAGTGGTAATAATGTTCAGTGTTAATAACGTTCAGTGTTAATGATGTTCAGTGTTAATAATGTTCAGTGTTAATAATGTTCAGTGGTAATAATGTTCAGTGTTAATAATGTTCAGTGTTAATAATGTTCAGTGTTAATAATGTTCAGTGTTAATAATGTTCAGTGTTAATAATGTTCAGTGTTAATAACGTTCAGTGGTAATAATGTTCAGTGTTAATAACGTTCAGTGTTAATGATGTTCAGTGTTAATAATGTTCAGTGGTAATAATGTTCAGGGTGGTAATAATGTTCAGGGTGGTAATATTGACCTAATCTCCCGAAGTCTCCTTCACCCCAGGTGTTGAGCTCTCCGTCCTCACTGACCGCTGCACTGTGTCGGTAGCCCGCTGACACACACACCACCACCTGGCACAACAACAGTCAACGTTCAGGATTGAGACATGAGGACAAACACACTAAAACGTGTTTAATGAAATTACACATTATTATACCATGATATTGTTGAAAACCCCTTTTCTGATTGGCTTGGAAGGGCTTTTCTAGAGCATGCATTATTTCCCGATAACTCCCGGGATAATTAAATGACTATAGTTCTTTCAAACAATGTTGCAGCTGCTTTTGAACGTGGTGGTCTGGGGGCTGTGGTGGTCTATGGGCTGTGGTGGTCTGGGGGATGTGGTGGTCTGGGGGATGTGGTGGTCTGGGGGGCTGTGGTGGTCTATGGGCTGTGGTGGTCTGGGGGATGTGGTGGTCTGGGGGATGTGGTGGTCTGGGGGCTGTGGTGGTCTGGGGGCTGTGGTGGTCTGGGGGATGTGGTGTTCTGGGGCTGTGATGGTCTGGGGGCTGTGGTGGTCTGGGGGCTGTGATGGTCTGGGGGCTGTGGTGGTCTGGGGGCTGTGATGGTCTGGGGGCTGTGATGGTCTGGGGGCTGTGGTGGTCTGGGGCTGTGATGGTCTGGGGGCTGTGATGGTCTGGGGGCTGTGATGGTCTGGGGGCTGTGGTGGTCTGGGGCTGTGATGGTCTGGGGGCTGTGATGGTCTGGGGGCTGTGATGGTCTGGGGGCTGTGGTGGTCTGGGGGCTGTGGTGGTCTGGGGCTGTGATGGTCTGGGGGATGTGGTGGTCTGGGGGCTGTGGTGGTCTGGGGCTGTGATGGTCTGGGGGCTGTGATGGTCTGGGGGCTGTGGTGGTCTGGGGGCTGTGGTGGTCTGGTGCTGTGGTGGTCTGGGGGCTGTGGTGGTCTGGGGGCTGTGGTGGTCTGGGGGCTGTGGTGGTCTGGGGGATGTGGTGGTCTATGGGCTGTGGTGGTCTATGGGCTGTGGTGGTCTGGGGCTGTGGTGGTCTGGGGGCTGTGGTGGTCTGGGGGCTGTGGTGGTCTATGGGCTGTGGTGGTCTGGGGCTGTGGTGGTCTGGGGGCTGTGGTGGTCTGGGGCTGTGGTGGTCTGGGGCTGTGGTGGTCTGGGGCTGTGGTGGTCTATGGGCTGTGGTGGTCTGGGGCTGTGGTGGTCTATGGGCTGTGGTGGTCTGGGGGATGTGGTGGTCTGGGGGATGTGGTGGTCTGGGGGATGTGGTGGTCTGGGGGCTGTGGTGGTCTGGGGGATGTGGTGGTCTGGGGGCTGTGGTGGTCTGGGGGCTGTGGTGGTCTGGGGGATGTGGTGGTCTGGGAGCTGTGGTGGTCTGGGGGCTGTGGTGGTCTATGGGCTGTGGTGTCTGGGGGCTGTGGTGGTCTATGGGCTGTGGTGGTCTGGGGGATGTGGTGGTCTGGGGGCTGTGGTGTCTGGGGGATGTGGTGGTCTGGGGGATGTGGTGGTCTGGGGGCTGTGGTGGTCTGGGGGCTGTGGTGATCTATGGGCTGTGGTGGTCTATGGGCTGTGGTGGTCTGGGGGCTGTGGTGTCTGGGGGCTGTGGTGGTCTATGGTGATGTGGTGGTCTATGGGCTGTGGTGGTCTGGGGGATGTGGTGGTCTGGGGGATGTGGTGGTCTGGGGGCTGTGGTGGTCTGGGGGATGTGGTGGTCTATGGGCTGTGGTGGTCTGGGGGATGTGGTGGTCTGGGGGATGTGGTGGTCTATGGGCTGTGGTGGTCTGGGGGCTGTGGTGGTCTGGGGGCTGTGGTGGTCTGGGGGATGTGGTGGTCTGGGGGATGTGGTGGTCTGGGGGATGTGGTGGTCTGGGGGATGTGGTGGTCTGGGGGCTGTGGTGGTCTGGGGGCTGTGGTGGTCTGGGGGCTGTGGTGGTCTGGGGGCTGTGGTGGTCTGGGGGCTGTGGTGTCTGGGGGCTGTGGTGTCTGGGGGCTGTGGTGGTCTATGGGCTGTGGTGGTCTGGTGCTGTGGTGGTCTGGGGGCTGTGGTGGTCTGGTGCTGTGGTGGTCTATGGGCTGTGGTGTCTGGGGGCTGTGGTGTCTGGGGGCTGTGGTGGTCTATGGGCTGTGGTGGTCTGGTGCTGTGGTGGTCTGGGGGCTGTGGTGGTCTGGTGCTGTGGTGGTCTATGGGCTGTGGTGTCTGGGGGCTGTGGTGTCTGGGGGATGTGGTGGTCTATGGTGCTGTGGTGGTCTGGGGCTGTGGTGTCTGGGGGCTGTGGTGGTCTATGGGCTGTGGTGGTCTGGTGCTGTGGTGGTCTGGTGCTGTGGTGGTCTGGGGGCTGTGGTGGTCTGGTGCTGTGGTGGTCTGGGGGCTGTGGTGGTCTATGGGCTGTGGTGGTCTGGGGCTGTGGTGGTCTATGGGCTCTGGTGGTCTGGGGGCTGTGGTGGTCTGGGGCTGTGGTGGTCTGGGGGTTGTGGTGGTCTGGGGCTGTGGTGGTCTGGGGGCTGTGGTGGTCTGGGGCTGTGGTGGTCTGGGGGTTGTGGTGGTCTGGGGCTGTGGTGGTCTGGGGCTCTGGTGGTCTGGGGGCTGTGGTGGTCGATGGTCTGTGGTGGTCTAGTCCTACCTTTCCCTGCAGAGGTCCCTGGATGAGTTTGGGGTACTTCTGTGTTGAGCTGTTCCCATGCCCCAACTTTCCGTAGTCCCCGTCTCCCCAACTGAACACCTCTCCCTCCGTGGTGAAGGCCAGTGTGTGTCCGTCCGACCCCTTCGAAGACGTCACCTTTTTGATGGCACGGTGAGGTTCAAAGGTCAGCTTCTTGAGAGTTGATTGGTTGTTGGAGTCTCCCAGACCCAATCTGCCGTAGCTGCCTTTACCACAGGCTCTGACAGAGCCGTCAGAAGAGATGACGAAGGTGCAATATTGGCCTGCCTCAATCTGACACGGACAGACAAGCACAGGATTTAGGATTCACACTTGTCAATGGGCATTTCCTACCACTCTGACACAGACAGACAAGCACAGGGTTTAGGATTCACACTTGTCAATGGGCATTTCCTAACAATCTGTGAAGATTTCTGATCCAGTCAGGGCCATTTATCTCTTTCAAACATCCCTTTTATGGCCTGGTGCTCAAACAGTTTCTGGGAATCACAGTTTTCCTTAACCCTGGGATAACAATAACTGGTGTTATGGGAATCACCTAAAGTCATTTTTAAACACTGATTATTACGCAGCCTAACTTTTGATTGGAGTGTTCAGGAAATCACAGTTTTCCTTAATCCTGGAACCATGGGACAACACATTTTTTCATTTAACCTTTATTTAACTAGGCAAGTCAGTTAAGAACAAATTCATATTTTCAATGACGGCCTTGGAACAGTGGATTTAACTGCCTTGTTCAGGGGGCAGAACGACAGATTTATACCTTGTCAGCTCGGGGATTCGAACTTGCAACCTTTCAGTTACTAGTCCAACGCTCTAACCACTAGGCCACCCTGCCGCTCCGACAATAACTGATTGGAGTGTCACTTTTTTCCCCCAGGAATGTTTTAACTACAGTCTCCTTGGACTGGGTGCCGGGCTCTAGGGGTTGAAGGTCATTCTGATGGACAAGGACTCTTCTATTGTGTATTAATCCTGGTCCTGGGGACCCAAAAGATGCACTTTGTAGTTTAAAGCACTTAAACACCTGATTTCACTAATCAACCCAGCATCAAGCCTTTGATGAGAGGAATTGGGTGTGTAGTCCTAGGGCAGAACATGTAAATGTGTAGCTGTTTTGGGTCCCAGGACCAGCGTTAAGGAACACTGGTTTAAGACATTCAATATAGGCTTAGACGGTATACCGTATAGTATAACTAGCTAGCCATTTATACACTTGGACGGTATACCGTATAGTATAACTAGCTAGCCATTTATACACTTGGACGGTATACTGATAGTATAGTATAACTAGCTAGCCATTTATACACTTGGACGGTATACCGTATAGTATAACTAGCTAGCCATTTATACACTTGGACGGTATACTGATAGTATAGTATAACTAGCTAGCCATTTATACACTTGGACGGTATACTGATAGTATAGTATAACTAGCTAGCCATTTATACACTTGGACGGTATACTGATAGTATAGTATAACTAGCTAGCCATTTATACACTTGGACGGTATACTGATAGTATAGTATAACTAGCTAGCCATTTATACACTTGGACGGTATACTGATAGTATAGTATAACTAGCTAGCCATTTATACACTTGGACGGTATACCGTATAGTATAACTAGCTAGCCATTTATACACTTGGACGGTATACCGTATAGTATAACTAGCTAGCCATTTATACACTTGGACGGTATACTGATAGTATAGTACAACTAGCTAGCCATTTATACACTTGGACGGTATACCGTATAGTACAACTAGCTAGCCATTTATACACTTGGACGGTATACCGTATAGTATAACTAGCTAGCCATTTATACACTTGGACGGTATACTGATAGTATAGTACAACTAGCTAGCCATTTATACACTTGGACGGTATACCGTATAGTATAACTAGCTAGCCATTTATACACTTGGACGGTATACTGATAGTATAGTATAACTAGCTAGCCATTTATACACTTGGACGGTATACTGATAGTATAGTATAACTAGCTAGCCATTTATACACTTGGACGGTATACTGATAGTATAGTATAACTAGCTAGCCATTTATACACTTGGACGGTATACTGATAGTATAGTATAACTAGCTAGCCATTTATACACTTGGACGGTATACTGATAGTATAGTATAACTAGCTAGCCATTTATACACTTAGACGGTATACTGATAGTATAGTATAACTAGCTAGCCATTTATACACTTGGACGGTATACCGTATAGTATAGTATAACTAGCTAGCCATTTATACACTTGGACGGTATACCGTATAGTATAGTATAACTAGCTAGCCATTTCACACCGGTTACACTTGGACGGTATACAGTATAGTATAACTAGCTAGACATTTCACACCGGTTACACTTGGACGGTATACCGATAGTATAGTATAACTAGCTAGCCATTTCACACCGGTTACACTTGGACGGTATACCGTATAGTATAGTATAACTAGCTAGCCATTTCACACCGGTTACACTTGGACGGTATACCGATAGTATAGTATAACTAGCTAGCCATTTAAACACTTGGACGGTATACCGTATAGTATAACTAGCTAGCCATTTCACACCGGTTACACTTGGACGGTATACCGATAGTATAGTATAACTAGCTAGCCATTTCACACCGGTTACACTTGGACGGTATACAGTATAGTATAACTAGCTAGACATTTCACACCGGTTACACTTGGACGGTATACCGATAGTATAGTATAACTAGCTAGCCATTTCACACCGGTTACACTTGGACGATATACAGTATAGTATAACTAGCTAGCCATTTCACACCGGTTACACTTGGACGATATACAGTATAGTATAACTAGCTAGACATTTCACACCGTTTACACTTGGACGGTATACCGATAGTATAGTATAACTAGCTAGCCATTTCACACCGTTTACACTTGGACGGTATACCGATAGTATAGTATAACTAGCTAGCCATTTCACACCGTTTACACTTGGACGGTATACCGATAGTATAGTATAACTAGCTAGCCATTTCACACCGGTTACACTTGGACGGTATACCGACAGTATAGTATTACTAGCTAGCCATTTCACACCGGTTACATTTGTACGGTATACCGTATAGTATAACTAGCTAGCCATTTCACACCAGTTACACTTGGACGGTATACCATATACCGGGGTATTTGGAAATAGCCACAGGATGGTTTTTCCAATACCATCAATAACGTAGAAATTATTAAAAATGTAGAAGCTACTTTTTATGTTAAATACCTGCAGTCGACTGGTGTAATACGTTAGGATATAAAGAAAATTGTGTTCTTAATTTCACCTGTCACATCATTATCCATTATGAAGCTTATCGGTAGTCCCCAGTCACACGGTGTTTGGTTACAAGCCCACAACGACCAGAGACCCGGAGCCTTGTGAGCAATCATGTATATTAACCCTGGATTGCTGATACTATGTATTGGTCATTGAGAGGCTTTGAAGCCACCGGTCGGCCATTTTGGCTCCTCCCAGTAAGAGTAGTCCTCCATAGGAATGGATAGAACTCTACAGTATTTCAATTAAATGTTTCAAAGGACAAAACGACATGTATTTAAGTATTTTTCTGTAGTAATGGAGACAGTAACATTAGTCCTTTCCCCAAAAATATATTTTAAGGATTAAAATATATATATATAATTTTATTTAACATTTTTATGTTTATCTTTTTATGTTAAAAGTATGCATTAAGATAATGTGTATCTGTAATAGAATAAATGTGTCAAAAAACGAACGTAGACATTTATAAATACATTTCTACAACTACCAGAATCCTTTTTTTTTTTACAACGGAGGAGGAGTACCAAGATGGCTGCCCTGTGGCTTCAATACAGCAACCCCTGTCAGTCATCCAGGGTTTATACACATCATTGCTTGTGAGTCACTCACTGGTTGTGCAGCACTCGCCAGGCTATTTAGTTGCAGTATGGAATTCACAACTAAATGTTTGCCAGCTAGATTTCTTATAACTATTAAGTTAACTGTCTAAAATGTGCTAAATGCTCTGTGCTAATTTAGTAGCTAGTTAGCTATCTAGCTAAGTGGCTTTAGCTTCTTCTACAATCAAGCTTCTCTTGGTAACAGTAGAGAATCAAGAGGATCAAGAGATGACGTTGATGTCGATTAAGACAGCCCCCCCCCGCACCTCTCTGATTGAGGGGTTGGGTTAAATGCACTAGACACATTTCAGTTGAACGTATTCAGTTGTACAACTGACTAGGTATCCCCCCTTTCCCTTTCTGTCTAATATTTGTTTTGTGCGTGCAGAAAACTGTGAGGAGCATTTTATGCGTAACTTTATGAGCTAGGATGTCTGTCCTGAAAAATTGTCTTTATGTCAGATACCGTATAAAATGTTCGCAATGCGCTCGTTAGCATTTGGTTAACATTCTCTATGGGATTTTTAAATGTACTTGTTAGCATTGCTAACCTTCGGATTACAGAAGCTCAGTGGGGGTTGAAAAATGTGCCCATTGTGTTCATTGGCCGGTATTACCGGATATCCCGGTGTGGCACAAGGTCGGCTTGAAGGTAGGACAATCCGAATACCGCCAAATACATTTAATATTTCAATAACCCAACCATGATCGGGAAACAGAAGATGGGAAGCACCTTTACTTTTTACCTTTACTTTTTTTCTGCAGGTTTCATGCAGGTTTCTGACTTCACTTTGTCTCTTCTTAATAAGTTCTGTCTCCTCTCACAACTAGGCTACACGAGCTAACTTCTCAAGAGACGTAATACTGAGGGGAATCAGCTTTCCTTATAAACCAGTGGTTGTCAAACCTCTGAGCCCCCCAAGCCCTTCCATGTATTTTAACTAATTCAGAGCTATCCCAACTGATTCAACTAATCATCAAGTCCTTGACTAGATGAATCAGGTAATTCAGGGCCAAAACAAAATTGTGAAATGTCTGGAGGTCCACCGAGAAGAGCTTTGAGAACCACTGGCTTTAAAAAAAAAAAAAAGACAAACAGGAAATGACACACACACACACCTTTGGAGACCTGTGGTCTCTTACCGTCTGTGCGTCGGCGAAGCTGGGAGCCAACTTGGGCTGGAGGATCTTCTCCTGTGTTCCCTCCACCAGCTGGTGAGAGCTGTTACTGCCCCAGACGTACACCTCACACGTCTCTGACACCACGGGAGCCTCGCCGGTCTGGAGGCTGTCTGGGCTGGCACAGGTACGGGAGTAGTCTGACGCCATCCTGCACACCTGGGAGGAAATGAGCGCTTTTACTTGAGAAGGCTACCTACCTACATGTCAACCATGACTTCATAACCCATACATATTGCATTCATAAGCAAAATAAAAGCTTTTCAGAAGACAACAAAAAAAACAGAACGTAAATTGACCTGTAAAAATGTTATTTGAGTGGATATTTTACCTCTTCGAACAGACAGAGAGCTGCTTCATACAAAGAGCACAGCCCGTCTGATGTACGTGTTGGTTCCCTCCACTGACTCCTGTCTGCAGACGAGCCCTGGTCGACAGTCAGGAGACATCAGATACACAGTTAGATCCACAGCTACATATAGCCATAGTACACGGCATATGGTAAATGGGACCATACGGAATGACTTGTAAACATAATCAATCCAAGAGCAATGAGAATAAAGGAGCGCTGGAGAAGAAACAGGACAAATATATATATTTTTTTTTTTTTACCGTTATTTTACCAGGTAAGTTGACTGAGAACACGTTCTCATTTGCAGCAACGACCTGGGGAATAGTTACAGGGGAGAGGAGGGGGATGAATGAGCCAATTGTAAACTGGGGATTATTAGGTGACCATGATGGTTTGAGGGCCAGATTGGGAATTTAGCCAGGACACCGGGGTTAACACCCCTACTCTTACGATAAGTGCCATGGGATCTTTAATGACCTCAGAGAGTCAGGACACCCGTTTAACGTCCCATCCGAAAGACGGCACCCTACACAGGGCAGTGTCCCCAATCACTGCCCTGGGGCATTGGGATCTTGTTTTAGACCAGAGGAAAGAGTGCCTCCTACTGGCCCTCCAACACCACTTCCAGCAGCATCTGGTCTCCCATCCAGGGACTGACCAGGACCAACCCTGCTTAGCTTCAGAAGCAAGCCAGTAGTGGTATGCTGGGTGGTATGCTGCTACATCTGGTATTTACAAAGAGCACAATAGACCTACAGAACACAATGGAAGTAGGAAACAAATCATGAACAATAAAGTGTGTCTAGGGAGTTGTTCCTAGCCGCCGTGGTTCTACACCTGCACTGCTTGCTGTCTTGGTTTTTAGGCTGGGTTTCTGTACAGCACTTTATGACATCGACTGATGTAAAAAATAAAAATAAATAAAAAAAGGGCTTTATAAATACATTTGATTTGTTTATAGGACGGCTTACCAGGGAACGTCTCATCTGCATGAGGATGTTCATGAAGCAGTCGTATCCAATCAGCCCTTCCTGGTTCAGCGGACACACCTTCATCTTCTCCTTCTCCATGGTGCTGACCACGGCGGACGCCACCAGGGCCATCTCCACCCACTCCAGCAGGTACCTCAGGGACCCCCTCTGGGCAGCCAGGCCCAGCAACAGCTCCGACGCCAGCCTCCGACCCAAGACGTCCGCCCCAGAGTTCGGCATGGTCACTCCCTTGAGGAAGGTGGTGACCTGGGTCAGGCAGTCCAGGCCCATAGGAGGGATCTTACTCTCGTTGGCCAGGGAGAGGGGCGGCAGGGAGGAGACCACGTCCATGGCCGTGTGGATGACATCGTTGCAGAGGTTGAGTCCTCCGGGTCCGGGCGGCGGCATCATCCAGCTCTGACGGAGCAAAGCGAACAGCAGACTGAGGCCCGTGCGGACCCCCATCTCGATCAGCGCGTCGGTGCTGGACCGCGGCCGCTCGCCGACAGAGCGCAGGTCGGACGATCCGGAGCTGTTCTCGGGAGAGTGCTGCTGCTGCTTGACCTTGCCCTTGTCGTGGTGCTTGTTGGACAGAGCGAAGAAGATCCTCTGGAGGACTAGCAGGCGTTTGCGGAGAGCTGAAGCGAAGGGCGAGTCGGAACACACCATCTTGGCCAACGCCATCTGGCTGCTGAGGAGGGCGTCGAGGTAATGTTCCTGTTCATCGCTGGACAGGGACTCACGCTCAAAGTCTGGCAGCTGGGGTCCCTTCAGACACAGCACCTGTGGACACAGCAGTGATATTATCTCCATGTTATGTGTGTTGTGGTGGCGATGCGGTGTTGTACTATGTTAGCTATGGGATGTTTCACTGTGGGCCTCATTAAACTTTTATTCTGGTCCCAGATCTGTTTGTGCTCAGAACCAACAGATGTTGGGCATGATAGAGACTGACAAGGAGTTTGGTACGAGAGTACAAACAAACTGTCACTCAGGCTTGGTGATGACACAGAGCGCGTGACGCAAAACTAATTTCTACGCAATGCAGACCAATAAAGTATTGGCTGTGTCGCAATATGGCCTAAACAGAGAAGCAAAAGTTCCATTTGGAACACAGCTATGAAGTCATCTCATTCTGCTCTCACCTGCTGGGGTAGGAGGACCACTTCCTTGTTGGCGAGCAGCTTGGAGTAGAGCACGGACACGCCCTCCCGCGTGGAGATGGACTCGCTGTCGTCCGTGATCCACGAGGCGTTCAGGTGTTCCAGCCATTTGAGCTTCACCGGAGGAATCATCAGGGCCATGATGTCACTCTGCCGCCATTAGTCCTGGGAGGACAAGGTGAGAGATATGAACCATTAGACCTGGGAGGACAAGGGGAGAGATATTAACGAGGCCTAACCATTAGTCCTGGGAGGACAAGGTGAGAGATATGAACGAGGCCTAACCATTAGTCCTGGGAGGACAAGGTGAGAGATATGAACCATTAGACCTGGGAGGACAAGGTGAGAGATATGAACCATTAGACCTGGGAGGACAAGGTGAGAGATATGAACGAGGCCTAACCATTAGTCCTGGGAGGACAAGGTGAGAGATATGAACCATTAGACCTGGGAGGACAAGGTGAGAGATATGAACCATTAGACCTGGGAGGACAAGGTGAGAGATATGAACCAGGCCTAACCATTAGTCCTGGGAGGACAAGGTGAGAGATATGAACCAGGCCTAACCATTAGTCCTGGGAGGACAAGGTGAGAGACATGACCCATTAGACCTGGGAGGACAAGGTGAGAGATATGAACGAGGCCTAACCATTCGTTCTGGGAGGACAAGGGGAGAGATATGAACCAGGCCTAACCATTAGTTCTGGGAGGACAAGGGGAGAGATATGAACCAGGCCTAACCATTAGTTCTGGGAGGACAAGGGGAGAGATATGAACCAGGCCTAACCATTAGTTCTGGGAGGACAAGGGGAGAGATATGAACCAGGCCTAACCATTAGTTCTGGGAGGACAAGGGGAGAGATATGAACCAGGCCTAACCATTAGTTCTGGGAGGACAAGGGGAGAGATATGAACCAGGCCTAACCATTAGTTCTGGGAGGACAAGGGGAGAGATATGAACCAGGCCTAACCATTAGTTCTGGGAGGACAAGGGGAGAGATATGAACCAGGCCTAACCATTAGTTCTGGGAGGACAAGGGGAGAGATATGAACCAGGCCTAACCATTAGTTCTGGGAGGACAAGGGGAGAGATATGAACCATTAGACCTGGGAGGACAAGGTGAGAGATATGAACGAGGCCTAACCATTAGTCCTGGGAGGACAAGGTGAGAGATATGAACCATTAGACCTGGGAGGACAAGGTGAGAGATATGAACCATTAGACCTGGGAGGACAAGGTGAGAGATATGAACCAGGCCTAACCATTAGTCCTGGGAGGACAAGGTGAGAGATATGAACCAGGCCTAACCATTAGTCCTGGGAGGACAAGGTGAGAGACATGAACCATTAGACCTGGGAGGACAAGGTGAGAGATATGAACGAGGCCTAACCATTAGTCCTGGGAGGACAAGGTGAGAGATATGAACCATTAGACCTGGGAGGACAAGGTGAGAGATATGAACGAGGCCTAACCATTCGTTCTGGGAGGACAAGGGGAGAGATATGAACCATTAGACCTGGGAGGACAAGGTGAGAGATATGAACCAGGCCTAACCATTAGTTCTGGGAGGACAAGGGGAGAGATATGAACCAGGCCTAACCATTAGTTCTGGGAGGACAAGGGGAGAGATATGAACCAGGCCTAACCATTAGTTCTGGGAGGACAAGGGGAGAGATATGAACCAGGCCTAACCATTAGTTCTGGGAGGACAAGGGGAGAGATATGAACCAGGCCTAACCATTAGTTCTGGGAGGACAAGGGGAGAGATATGAACCATTAGACCTGGGAGGACAAGGTGAGAGATATTAACGAGGCCTAACCATTAGACCTGGGAGGACAAGGTGAGAGATATTAACGAGGCCTAACCATTAGTCCTGGGAGGACAAGGTTAGAGATATGAACCAGGCCTAACCATTAGTCCTGGGAGGACAAGGTTAGAGATATGAACCAGGCCTAACCATTAGTCCTGGGAGGACAAGGTTAGAGATATGAACCAGGCCTAACCATTAGTTCTGGGAGGACAAGGTTAGAGATATGAACCATTAGTCCTGGGAGGACAAGGGGGGAGATATTAACCAGGCCTAACCATTAGTTTTGGGAGGACAAGGGGAGAGATATTAACGAGGCCTAACCATTAAGAAAGGAAGACAATCATAGGAACAACAATAAGATATGACATCAACCAGACAGACAGAGGAGAGATATATTAACATCAACCAGACAGACAGACAGAGGAGAGATATATTAACATCAACCAGACAGACAGACAGAGGAGAGATATATTAACATCAACCAGACAGACAGAGGAGAGATATATTAACATCAACCAGACAGACAGAGGAGAGATATATTAACATCAACCAGACAGACAGACAGACAGAGGAGAGATATATTAACATCAACCAGACAGACAGACAGACAGACAGACAGACAGACAGACAGACAGAGGAGAGATATATTAACATGACCAGACAGACAGAGGAGAGATATATTAACATCAACCAGACAGACAGACAGAGGAGAGATATATTAACATGACCAGACAGACAGAGGAGAGATATATTAACATGACCAGACAGACAGACAGAGGAGATATATATTAACATCAACCAGATAGACAGAGGAGAGATATATTAACATCAACCAGACAGACAGACAGAGGAGAGATATATTAACATCAACCAGACAGACAGAGGAGAGATATATTAACATCAACCAGACAGACAGACAGAGGAGAGATATATTAACATCAACCAGACAGACAGACAGAGGAGAGATATATTAACATCAACCAGACAGACAGACAGAGGAGAGATATATTAACATCAACCAGACAGACAGAGGAGAGATATATTAACATCAACCAGACAGACAGAGGAGAGATATATTAACATCAACCAGACAGACAGACAGACAGACAGAGGAGAGATATATTAACATCAACCAGACAGACAGACAGAGGAGAGATATATTAACATCAACCAGACAGACAGACAGACAGAGGAGAGATATATTAACATCAACCAGACAGACAGACAGAGGAGAGATATATTAACATAACCAGACAGACAGACATACAGAGCATTCGGAAAGTATTCAGACCCCTTGACTTTTTCCACATTATGTTATGTTACAGCCTTATTTTAAAATGTATTAAATAAAAAAACATCCTCAATCTACACACAAAACCCCATAATGACAAAAAAGTTTTCAGACCCTTTGCTATGAGACTCGAAATTGAGCTCAGGTGCATCCTGTTTCCATTGATCACACTTGAGATGCTTCTACAACTTGATGGGAGTCCACCTGTGGTAAATATAATTTACAAAACCCAGCCATGAGGTTGAAGGAATTGTCCGTAGAGCTCCGAGACAGGATTGTGTCGAGGCACAGATTTGGGGAAAGGTACCAAAAAACTGCTGCAGCATTGAAGGTCCCCAAGAACACAGTGGCCTCCATTAATCTTAAATGGAAGAAGTTTGGAACCACCAAGACTCTTCCTAGAGATGTCCGCCCGGCCAAACTGAGCAACCGGGGGAGAAGGGCCTTTGACAGGGGGTTGACCAAGAACCTGATGGTCACTGACAGAGCTCCAGAGTTCCAAGATTGAACGCTTTGGCCTGAATGCCAAGTGTCACGTCTGGAGGAAACCTGGCACCATCACTACGGTAAAGCATGGTGGTGGCAGCATTATACTGTGGGGATGTTTTTCAGCGGCAGGGACTGTGAGACAAGTCATGGTCGACAGTCTTACTGACAGTTGTGGCTGCTTTGCGTGATGTATTGTTGCCTCTACCTTCTTGCCCTTTGTGCTGTTGTCTGTGCCCAACAATGTTTGTACCCTGTTTTGTGCTGCTAACATGTTGTGCTGCTGCCATGTTGTATCGTTGCCATGTTGTTGTCATGTTGTGTTGCTAACATGCTGTGTTGTCATGTGTTGCTGCCATGCTATGTTGTCGTCTTAGGTCTCTCTTTATGTAGTGTTGTGTTGTCTCGTCGTAATGTGTGTTTTGTCCTATATTTTTATTTAATTTATTTTTAATCCCAGGCCCCCATCCCCGCAGGAGGCCTTTTGGTAGGCCGTCATTGTAAATAATAATTTGTTCTTAACTAACATGCCTAGTTAAACAAAAGGTGAAATATTTAACGGAGAGATTCCTTGATAAAAACCTGCTCCAGAGCGCTCAGGACCTCAGAAGGTGAACCTTTGGCCTTGTCTAACAGGACAACAACCCTAAGCAAACAGCCAACACAATGCAGGAGTGGCTTTAGGACAAGTCTCTGAATGTCCTTGACTGACCCAGCCAGAGCCCAGACTTGAACCTAATCTAACGTCTCTGGAGAGACCTGAAAATAGCTGTGCAGCGACGCTCAACATCCAACCTGACAGAGTTTGAGAGGATCTGCAGAGAAGAATGAGAGAAACTCCCTAAGTACAGGCATGCCAAGTTTGTAGCGTCACACCCAAGAAGACTCAAGGCTGTAATCGTAAAGGGTCTGAATACTTATGGAAATATGATAATTCAGTTATTTTTTTGTAAACTTTTCAACCCCTTTATCTCCACAATTTTGTGATATCCAATTGGTAGTACAACTCCCGTACGAACTCCGGAGAGGCAAAGGTCGAGAGCCATGCGTCCTCCGAGACATGACATCAACCAGACAGACAGACCTGACAGATAGAAGATAGAGGGGGAGATATTAACCATTGAGACATGGGTGGGAAACAATCATTGAGACCATTTGATATGGTGTCTGTGAGAAGAAGAAGGACCACAACAGGAAATTAAACAAGCATGTAGTCTGGTTCCAATAGTCCAGTAAGGACAGGATGGAAGACCACCATCGAAGACGAGAAAACACTGTTTGGTTGCCCTGAGTGGAACATTACTATTCACAACAGGAAATTAAACAAGCCACTGAAACTAGTGTGTCAATGAAACAACTATCCTACAGTGCACTCATCTTACAGTGATCACATCCGTGGAGGACAATTTGATCACTATAAGCTGTTGATCACACTGACCACATTCAGTTTCTGAAACGAGGCTATAGACCTAACATGTAACATGTCCTCGGAACTCCGACATGTCCCCGCAACTCCGACATGGAACTTCGACATGTCCCCGGAACTCCGACATGTCCTCGGAACTCCGACATGTCCCCGGAACTCCGACATGGAACTCCGACATGTCCCCGGAACTCCGACATGTCCTCGGAACTCCGACATGTCCCCGGAACTCCGACATGGAACTCCGACATGTCCCCGGAACTCCGACATGTCCCCGGAACTCCGACATGGAACTCCGACATGTCCCCGGAACTCCGACATGTCCTCGGAACTCCGACATGTCCCCGGAACTCCGACATGTCCTCGGAACTCCGACATGTCCCCGGAACTCCGACATGTCCCCGGAACTCCGACATGTCCCCGGAACTCCGACATGTCCCCGGAACTCCGACATGTCCCCGCAACTCCGACATGGAACTCCGACATGTCCTCGGAACTCCTACATGTCCCCGGAACTCCGACATGTCCCCGGAACTCCGACATGTCCCCGGAACTCCGACATGTCCCCGGAACTCCGACATGTCCCCGGAACTCCGACATGTCCCCGGAACTCCGACATGTCCCCGGAACTCCGACATGTCCCCGGAACTCCGACATGTCCTCGGTACTCCAACTAGACCCATAGATATGATGTATGACTAGTTAAACAGTTAGCTAGCCTAATACTGCGTTCCAATTACTGCAGATGGCAATCCCCAATACTCCTCTGGGAAGATTTTCCAACATGCTGTCGGCCTAATCCATGGAGCCAATGCAATGCCCTAATTTTGCTGGAAGTAACCATGACATGGCATATTCCCCAACGACCGAGGTGTAAACATTTCAGATCCTTCCAATTACACAGGATAACAGTAGTAAACATAGACCTACATGTGCTTCTGCCACAGATACTCTCAGTTCTCACAGGATAGGCCTATTTACACCAGCGGTCCAATCAGCCAGTACACATCAGCACACCAGTCATAGCCTGCATGAACTATTGTGGGGAGGCAACACATGTTGGGGGAAGCGACACACGTTGGGGGAAGCGACACACGTTGGGGGAAGCGACACACGTTGGGGGAAGCGACACACGTTGGGGGAAGCGACACACGTTGGGGGAGGCGACACACGTTGGGGGAAGCGACACACGTTGGGGGAAGCGACACACGTTGGGGGAAGCGACACACGTTGGGGGAAGCGACACACGTTGGGGGAAGCGACACACGTTGGGGGAAGCGACACACGTTGGGGGAGGCGACACACGTTGGGGGAGGCGACACACGTTGGGGGAGGCGACACACGTTGGGGGAAGCGACACACGTTGGGGGAGGCGACACACGTTGGGGGAAGCGACACACGTTGGGGGAAGCGACACACGCGTTGGGGGAAGCGACACACGTTGGGGGAAGCGACACACGCGTTGGGGGAAGCGACACACGTTGGGGGAAGCGACACGCGCGTTGGGGGAAAACGACACACGTTGGGGGAAGCGACGTTGAGAGAAACATGCGGAAGGCCTAGACAACAAAATGAGGCTGTAATATTTCAACATCACTTACTAATGGATTATGAACCTGTTTAATCTGGATGGGAAATAGGTCACCTGATACCGAGTGCAGAAGAAAATGGTTTTCGCCTTCCCTTCAGGCTTGTTTATTACGTCTAGGCTTTTCCCTTACCCCCCCCCCCCCCCCCCATCTTCACTCATACCAGCAGGCCTAGTTGTTAGCTACCTTTCGTCATTATACACCATGCATTATGCAATACAAATAACTAAATGTTAGTAGTCCCATAGGTTAAACATGCATTCGACAACCATGAAATCTTGCAACAACAGCTGGAAACATTGATTTCACTGTCCACAGCTATGGTGATGCTTATTGCCTAACGGTCTGGAAGTGGCCATGCACTACACAGTGACAATGCATTTCCTACGTGGATTTTATAGAAGAATTTCTCAAAACTCTTGTTGCACAATCCTTTTTGTATTACGGGTGGCACGTAGCCTCGTGGTTAAGAACGTTGGGCCAGTAACCTAAAGGTAGCGGGTTCAAATCCATAAGCTGACTAGGTGAACAATCTGTCAATGTGCCCTTGATCAAAACACTTAACCTTAATTGCTCCTGTAAATCACTCTGGATAAGTCCATCTGCTAAATTACTCAAATTTGTATATATATTTTTTAAATGTACAGCTTTCACCATGCTATATTGAGCTCAAGAAGAAGGGCACCTGCATTATTGACAATCTCATTAGCAGGCGTGCTATGTCTGCCTGCTGTATTACTGAACATACAAGATTGACATAAAGTGAATTGCTTTGACAGCTGTCTGTCGTATTATAAATCGTACTGTATTATCAGTAGGTGCCCAGTGACAGCCTCAGGTGACTAAGGCCAGCAAGGTGAAATACTGTAAATTGTCATAGTAGGCAATACAGTTGTTGATATACTGTAAACCCAGCTAGCTACTTCACTAAACTACTAAATACTTGCCTATGATAAATAAACAGTAAGGTAAGCAAATCAGCTGACCAGTTAGCTAGCTAGCTTAACTAATTGCACAAACTAGCTAACGTTAGCGGGCTAACTAACACATTCCACATCTCTAACCTACCTAGCTTTAACAGACTATGCAAAAAAACAACATAAATGCTATTTGTTATTCGTAAACTAGCTTGACTAATATATACACCAGGCATAGAATATGTTAGACTGACATGACACAGCTGTATAGTAAGGTAAGCTAACAGACTAGCTAATGTAGCTACCATCGCATGGAACTAGCTACAATTCAACTAGAACAGTCTACAAGGCCTGTGACGTTAGCTACATAGGCCATAATCAAATTAATTCACTCACTAGCATGCTGGCTAAGTTCATTACAGCGTTGTTACATACGGGGATACTAACAGTTAGCTAACTACTGTTATGTTGTAAACTGGCGCTTGTGCTGAAGCACAACATAAAGCTAATGCTAGCAGGCTACCGATGCTAACCAATAGAGTCCACTTTGCTGTTAGCTAGCTAGGTAGCTAGATAGGTAGGTAGGTAGCTGCTAGCTGAAAGCAACTCATACAGATGTAGGTAAATGGCAAACACAGGCTACAGCTAGCCAATTGGCCATCAAAGATACAGATAGCAAGACTGGCACTGTTTTGCAATAGTAAAATTAATTGTAGGGAAAGTATTGACATTGCATGCAAGCTTACACATAGAAAGGCCTAGCTAGCTAGCATAGCTGGCTAGCCGTTAGGAAAGTAGATTCGAGAGATGTACTGTAGCTAGCTTGGCGAGCTTACCATCAACTGTCAAAGGGGCCTCTTCACTGTGGCACGTAAATACACTTCATTTCCATAACAAAGGTTTCTGCAATTGCAGAACGTATAGTTTGTATCCGTAAGTTTATTTGTGGGTTTTGAACAGGTGTCGTTAGTTACAAAAAAAGGCTGACAGTCAGGAGCCTGTTTCCTTTCTTCCCACCTTTTCGTTTCTGGCTGCAACTTCCACTGCAATGGATCCAGATGAGAGGTTCACTCCCAACCCTATCGTCAGCCACAGACCTAGGGTGCAGTGACGTGTGTGCGTGTCTGTCTGTCTTGTGTGTTTAGCTCCTAGGCTTAGCTACTGACTGACTGCAAGCATGAAAACAAAGGAAAATGCAATCATTTCAATATTGAATGGTCAATTCCAATGGTTACAGAAATTATTTCTGTCTATAATGTAAAAAAAAAAATTCAATGTTTCTTTTTTTAAGGAGTGGGGAAGTCCTTTCGTAATTTTTGTGCAGATGTATTGAGGAGATAGTAAAGTAATGGAAGTCTAAGATAGGGGAGGGGGAGTCAAAGGGCCGTGGGTCGGATTCGAACCAATGCCGACTCTTGTTTGCAAGAATTTCAATATTGAATGATCAATTCCAGTGGTTATATAAATAATTTTTGTATTGTCATCATGGTTAATTATTCTGCAAATGCCTTTGGGCCTAAATTTGACACAGTACTAGTTCCAGTTCATGCATGTTCGACCCTATGCACAATACAGTAATACCATAATACCAATGATGAAACATGTAATAGCAGTCAACTAGAACTGCTTTAATGACCACTTGTATTATACAGTTATTACATTATTATAGTTATTACATTGTATTATATTACATTATAATAATTATGATACTATATAGTTAATACATTGTTTAGTTATTACATTGTATAGTTATTACCTTATTATATTACATTATAATACTTATTATATTATATAGTTATTACACAAAACATATACAGTATTACATGATATAGTTATTACATTATTATAGTTATTATATTATAGTTAT
>NC_074668.1:82739267-82806767 GCF_029448725.1 Salvelinus fontinalis
TGGAATGGAGGAATAGTGGTGTTTTGATTGGTTGTTGACTTCAGGAAGTGGAATAGAGGAATGGTGGTGTTTTGATTGGTTGTTGTCTTCAGGAAGTGTTACTCCTCTTCCTGGTCTGTAGTCTTGTCTTCCTGGTCTCTTCTTCATTGTCGCTGTCACAGCTCCTCTGAAAACACAACCAGTATTGTCTATTTCTAGGAGGTACAACTCTGTTTCTCTGCAATGACTCCAGTAATAGATAGTCAACAGAACAGCTGTTAGGTAGGCCGTCATCTCTGTACTCCAGAGTGGACCGTGGTTAAACACAATGACACGTTCAGTATGTTGCTTAGTTACTGTGGATTCTAGGTATGAATGGGTAGATCAGTGGGAATGACTTTCTGTATCTTGCTGCGATGACAACGCATCAAAAATATTTGTGTTTGCGTAACCGAGGGCAACAACACAACAGCACATCACTTCTTGACCCATCACTAACAAGTTTACACACATGTCCCATGTACTGGCTAAGTGATCAGTGGCATCAGCAGCATTACATGGGTTAATTAGACATAGATTGTGCAATATTAATTAACGACTGTGCAATACAATGGCCATGTTCTGTTATAATCTCCACCCGGCACAGCCAGAAGAGGACTGGCCACCCCTCATAGCCTGGTTCCTCTCTCGGTTTCTTCCTAGGTTCTGGCCTTTCTAGGGAGTTTTTCCTAGCCACCGTGCTTCTACACCTGCATTGCTTGCTGTTTGGGGTTTTCGACTGGGTTTCTGTACAGCACTTTGTGATATCAGCTGATGTAAGAAGGGCTTTATAAATACATTTGATAGATTGATGATTCATTAGACATAGACTGTGTAATATTAATGGGTTAGATAGACTGTGTAATATTAATGGGTTAGTTAGACTGTGTAATATTAATGGGTTAGATAGACTGTGTAATATTAATGGGTTAGTTAGACTGTGTAATAGTAATGGGTTAGTTAGACTGTGTAATATTAATGGGTTAGTTAGACTGTGTAATATTAATGGGTTAGATAGACTGTGTAATATTAATGGGTTAGTTAGACTGTGTAATAGTAATGGGTTAGTTAGACTGTGTAATATTAATGGGTTAGTTAGACTGTGTAGTATTAATGGGTTAGACAGACTGTGTAATATTAATGGGTTAGTTAGACTGTGTAATATTAATGGGTTAGTTAGACTGTGTAATATTAATGGGTTAGTTAGACTGTGTAATATTAATGGGTTAGTTAGACTGTGTAATATTAATGGGTTAGTTAGACTGTGTAATATTAATGGGTTAGTTAGACTGTGTAAAATTAATGGGTTAGTTAGACTGTGTAATATTAATGGGTTAGTTAGACTGTGTAATATTAATGGGTTAGTTAGACTGTGTAGTATTAATGGGTTAGACAGCCTGTGTAGTATTAATGGGTTAGTTAGACTGTGTAATATTAATGGGTTAGTTAGACTGTGTAATATTAATGGGTTAGTTAGACTGTGTAGTATTAATGGGTTAGTTAGACTGTGTAGTATTAATGGGTTAGTTAGACTGTGTAGTATTAATGGGTTAGTTAGACTGTGTAGTATTAATGGGTTAGTTAGACTGTGTAATATTAATGGGTTAGTTAGACTGTGTATTATTAATGGGTTAGTTAGACTGTGTAATATTAATGGGTTAGTTAGACTGTGTAATATTAATGGGTTAGTTAGACTGTGTAATATTAATGGGTTAGTTAGACTGTGTAATATTAATGGGTTAGTTAGACTGTGTACTATTAATGGGTTAGTTAGACTGTGTAGTATTAATGGGTTATTTAGACAGTGTAATATTAATGGGTTAGTTAGACTGTGTAATATTAATGGGTTAGTTAGACTGTGTAATATTAATGGGTTAGGTAGACTGTGTAGTATTAATGGGTTAATTAGACTGTGTAATATTAATGGGTTAGTTAGACTGTGTAGTATTAATGGGTTAGTTAGACTGTGTAATATTAATGGGTTAGTTAGACTGTGTAATATTAATGGGTTGGTTAGACTGTGTAATATTAATGGGTTAGTTAGACTGTGTAATATTAATGGGTTAGTTAGACTGTGTAATATTAATGGGTTAGTTAGACTGTGTAATATTAATGGGTTAGTTAGAATGTGTAGTATTAATGGGTTAGTTAGACAGTGTAATATTAATGGGTTAGTTAGACTGTGTAATATTAATGGATTAGTTAGACTGTGTAATATTAATGGGTTAGTTAGACTGTGTAATATTAATGGGTTAGGTAGACTGTGTAGTATTAATGGGTTAGTTAGACTGTGTAATATTAATGGGTTAGTTAGACTGTGTAATATTAATGGGTTAGGTAGACTGTGTAGTATTAATGGGTTAATTAGACAGACTGTGTGTGTGTGTGTGTGTGTGTGTGTGTGTGTGTGTGTGTGTGTGTGTGTGTTCATCACCTGGTCATGTTCTTGTTGTTCCTGCCCTCTTCTCATCATCCTGGTCAGGTGGTTACACAGAGACACTATCCTGATAGACATCTAGTCAACACAGAGACACAGAGACACTATCCTGATAGACATCTAGTCAACACAGAGACACTATCCTGATAGACATCTAGTCAACACAGAGACACAGAGACACTATCCTGATAGACATCTAGTCAACACAGAGACACAGAGACACTATCCTGATAGACATCTAGTCGACACAGAGACACTGAGACACTATCCTGATAGACATCTAGTCAACACAGAGACACTATCATGATAGACATCTAGTCAACACAGAGACACTATCCTGATAGACGTCTAGTCAACACAGAGACACAGAGACACTGTCCTGATAGACATCTAGTCGACACAGAGACACTATCCTGATAGACATCTAGTCAACACAGAGACACAGAGACACTATCCTGATAGACATCTAGTCGACACAGAGACACAGAGACACTATCCTGATAGACATCTAGTCGACACAGAGACACAGAGACACTATCCTGATAGACATCTAGTCAACACAGAGACACTATCCTGATAGACATCTAGTCAACACAGAGACACAGAGACACTATCCTGATAGACATCTAGTCAACACAGAGACACTATCCTGATAGACATCTAGTCAACACAGAGACACAGAGACACTATCCTGATAGACATCTAGTCAACACAGAGACACTATCCTGATAGACATCTAGTCAACACAGAGACACTGAGACACTATCCTGATAGACATCTAGTCAACACAGAGACACTATCCTGATAGACATCTAGTCAACACAGAGACACAGAGACACAATCCTGATAGACATCTAGTCAACACAGAGACACTATCCTGATAGACATCTAGTCAACACAGAGACACTGTCCTAATAGACATCTAGTCAACACAGAGACACAGAGACACTATCCTGATAGACATCTAGTCAACACAGGGACACAGAGACACTATCCTGATAGACATCTAGTCAACACAGAGACACAGAGACACTATCCTGATAGACATCTAGTCAACACAGGGACACAGAGACACTATCCTGATAGACATCTAGTCAACACAGAGACACAGAGACACTATCCTGATAGACATCTAGTCAACACAGAGACACAGAGACACTATCCTGATAGACATCTAGTCAACACAGAGACACTATCCTGATAGACATCTAGTCAACACAGAGACACAGAGACACTATCCTGATACACATCTAGTCAACACAGAGACACAGAGACACAATCCTGATAGACATCTAGTCGACACAGAGACACTATCCTGATAGACATCTAGTCGACACAGAGACACTATCCTGATAGACATCTAGTCAACACAGAGACACAGAGACACTATCCTGATAGACATCTAGTCAACACAGAGACACTGAGACACTATCCTGATAGACATCTAGTCAACACAGAGACACTATCCTGATAGACATCTAGTCAACACAGAGACACTGAGACACTATCCTGATAGACATCTAGTCGACACAGAGACACTATCCTGATAGACATCTAGTCAACACAGAGACACAGAGACACTATCCTGATAGACATCTAGTCAACACAGAGACACTATCCTGATAGACATCTAGTCAACACAGAGACACTGTCCTAATAGACATCTAGTCAACACAGAGACACAGAGACACTATCCTGATAGACATCTAGTCAACACAGGGACACAGAGACACTATCCTGATAGACATCTAGTCAACACAGAGACACAGAGACACTATCCTGATAGACATCTAGTCAACACAGAGACACAGAGACACTATCCTGATAGACATCTAGTCAACACAGAGACACTATCCTGATAGACATCTAGTCAACACAGAGACACAGAGACACTATCCTGATACACATCTAGTCAACACAGAGACACAGAGACACAATCCTGATAGACATCTAGTCGACACAGAGACACTATCCTGATAGACATCTAGTCGACACAGAGACACTATCCTGATAGACATCTAGTCAACACAGAGACACAGAGACACTATCCTGATAGACATCTAGTCAACACAGAGACACTGAGACACTATCCTGATAGACATCTAGTCAACACAGAGACACTATCCTGATAGACATCTAGTCAACACAGAGACACTGAGACACTATCCTGATAGACATCTAGTCGACACAGAGACACTATCCTGATAGACATCTAGTCAACACAGAGACACAGAGACACTATCCTGATAGACATCTAGTCAACAAAGAGACACTATCCTGATAGACATCTAGTCAACACAGAGACACAGAGACACTATCCTGATAGACATCTAGTCAACACAGAGACACAGAGACACTATCCTGATAGACATCTAGTCAACACAGAGACACTATCCTGATAGACATCTAGTCAACACAGAGACACAGAGACACTATCCTGATAGACATCTAGTCAACACAGAGACACTATCCTGATAGACATCTAGTCAACACAGAGACACTATCCTGATAGACATCTAGTCAACACAGAGACACTGAGACACTATCCTGATAGACATCTAGTCAACACAGAGACACAGAGACACTATCCTGATAGACATCTAGTCAACACAGGGACACAGAGACACTATCCTGATAGACATCTAGTCGACACAGAGACACTATCCTGATAGACATCTAGTCAACACAGAGACACAGAGCCACTATCCTGATAGACATCTAGTCGACACAGAGACACTATCCTGATAGACATCTAGTCAACACAGAGACACAGAGACACTATCCTGATAGACATCTAGTCAACACAGAGACACTATCCTGATAGACATCTAGTCAACACAGAGACACTATCCTGATAGACATCTAGTCGACACAGAGACACTATCCTGATAGACATCTAGTCAACACAGAGACACAGAGACACTATCCTGATAGACATCTAGTCAACACAGAGACACAGAGACACTATCCTGATAGACATCTAGTCAACACAGAGACACAGAGACACTATCCTGATAGACATCTAGTCAACACAGAGACACAGAGACACTATCCTGATAGACATCTAGTCAACACAGAGACACTATCCTGATAGACATCTAGTCAACACAGAGACAAAGAGACACTATCCTGATAGACATCTAGTCAACACAGAGACACAGAGACACTATCCTGATAGACATCTAGTCAACACAGAGACACAGAGACACTATCCCGATAGACATCTAGTCAACACACGGACACAGAGACACTATCCTGATAGACATCTAGTCAACACAGAGACACAGAGACACTGTCCTGATAGACATCTAGTCAACACAGAGACACAGAGACACTATCCTGATAGACATCTAGTCAACACAGAGACACAGAGACACTATCCTGATAGACATCTAGTCAACACAGGGACACTATCCTGATAGACATCTAGTCAACACAGAGACACAGAGACACTGTCCTGATAGACATCTAGTCAACACAGGGACACTATCCTGATAGACATCTAGTCAACACAGAGACACAGAGACACTGTCCTGATAGACATCTAGTCGACACAGAGACACAGAGACACTGTCCTGATAGACATCTAGTCGACACAGAGACACAGAGACACTATCCTGATAGACATCTAGTCAACACAGAGACACTATCCTGATAGTCATCTAGTCGACACAGAGACACTATCCTGATAGACATCTAGTCGACACAGAGACACTATCCTGATAGACATCTAGTCGACACAGAGACACTATCCTGATAGACATCTAGTCAACACAGGGACACAGAGACACTATCCTGATAGACATCTAGTCAACACAGAGACACAGAGACACTATCCTGATAGACATCTAGTCAACACAGGGACACAGAGACACTGAGACACTATCCTGATAGACATCTAGTCAACACAGGGACACTATCCTGATAGACATCTAGTCGACACAGAGACACAGAGACACTATCCTGATAGACATCTAGTCAACACAGAGACACAGAGACACTGTCCTGATAGACATCTAGTCAACACAGGGACACTATCCTGATAGACATCTAGTCAACACAGAGACACAGAGACACTATCCTGATAGACATCTAGTCAACACAGGGACACTATCCTGATAGACATCTAGTCAACACAGAGACACAGAGACACTGTCCTGATAGACATCTAGTCAACACAGAGACACAGAGACACTATCCTGATAGACATCTAGTCGACACAGAGACACTATCCTGATAGACATCTAGTCAACACAGAGACACAGAGACACTATCCTGATAGACATCTAGTCGACACAGACACAGAGACACTATCCTGAGAGACATCTAGTCAACACAGAGACACAGAGACACTATCCTGATACACATCTAGTCAACACAGAGACACAGAGACACAATCCTGATAGACATCTAGTCGACACAGAGACACTATCCTGATAGACATCTAGTCGACACAGAGACACTATCCTGATAGACATCTAGTCAACACAGAGACACAGAGACACTATCCTGATAGACATCTAGTCAACACAGAGACACTGAGACACTATCCTGATAGACATCTAGTCAACACAGAGACACTATCCTGATAGACATCTAGTCAACACAGAGACACTGAGACACTATCCTGATAGACATCTAGTCGACACAGAGACACTATCCTGATAGACATCTAGTCAACACAGAGACACAGAGACACTATCCTGATAGACATCTAGTCAACACAGAGACACTATCCTGATAGACATCTAGTCAACACAGAGACACTGTCCTAATAGACATCTAGTCAACACAGAGACACAGAGACACTATCCTGATAGACATCTAGTCAACACAGGGACACAGAGACACTATCCTGATAGACATCTAGTCAACACAGAGACACAGAGACACTATCCTGATAGACATCTAGTCAACACAGAGACACAGAGACACTATCCTGATAGACATCTAGTCAACACAGAGACACTATCCTGATAGACATCTAGTCAACACAGAGACACAGAGACACTATCCTGATACACATCTAGTCAACACAGAGACACAGAGACACAATCCTGATAGACATCTAGTCGACACAGAGACACTATCCTGATAGACATCTAGTCGACACAGAGACACTATCCTGATAGACATCTAGTCAACACAGAGACACAGAGACACTATCCTGATAGACATCTAGTCAACACAGAGACACTGAGACACTATCCTGATAGACATCTAGTCAACACAGAGACACTATCCTGATAGACATCTAGTCAACACAGAGACACTGAGACACTATCCTGATAGACATCTAGTCGACACAGAGACACTATCCTGATAGACATCTAGTCAACACAGAGACACAGAGACACTATCCTGATAGACATCTAGTCAACAAAGAGACACTATCCTGATAGACATCTAGTCAACACAGAGACACAGAGACACTATCCTGATAGACATCTAGTCAACACAGAGACACAGAGACACTATCCTGATAGACATCTAGTCAACACAGAGACACTATCCTGATAGACATCTAGTCAACACAGAGACACAGAGACACTATCCTGATAGACATCTAGTCAACACAGAGACACTATCCTGATAGACATCTAGTCAACACAGAGACACTATCCTGATAGACATCTAGTCAACACAGAGACACTGAGACACTATCCTGATAGACATCTAGTCAACACAGAGACACAGAGACACTATCCTGATAGACATCTAGTCAACACAGGGACACAGAGACACTATCCTGATAGACATCTAGTCGACACAGAGACACTATCCTGATAGACATCTAGTCAACACAGAGACACAGAGCCACTATCCTGATAGACATCTAGTCGACACAGAGACACTATCCTGATAGACATCTAGTCAACACAGAGACACAGAGACACTATCCTGATAGACATCTAGTCAACACAGAGACACTATCCTGATAGACATCTAGTCAACACAGAGACACTATCCTGATAGACATCTAGTCGACACAGAGACACTATCCTGATAGACATCTAGTCAACACAGAGACACAGAGACACTATCCTGATAGACATCTAGTCAACACAGAGACACAGAGACACTATCCTGATAGACATCTAGTCAACACAGAGACACAGAGACACTATCCTGATAGACATCTAGTCAACACAGAGACACAGAGACACTATCCTGATAGACATCTAGTCAACACAGAGACACTATCCTGATAGACATCTAGTCAACACAGAGACAAAGAGACACTATCCTGATAGACATCTAGTCAACACAGAGACACAGAGACACTATCCTGATAGACATCTAGTCAACACAGAGACACAGAGACACTATCCTGATAGACATCTAGTCAACACACGGACACAGAGACACTATCCTGATAGACATCTAGTCAACACAGAGACACAGAGACACTGTCCTGATAGACATCTAGTCAACACAGAGACACAGAGACACTATCCTGATAGACATCTAGTCAACACAGAGACACAGAGACACTATCCTGATAGACATCTAGTCAACACAGGGACACTATCCTGATAGACATCTAGTCAACACAGAGACACAGAGACACTGTCCTGATAGACATCTAGTCAACACAGGGACACTATCCTGATAGACATCTAGTCAACACAGAGACACAGAGACACTGTCCTGATAGACATCTAGTCGACACAGAGACACAGAGACACTGTCCTGATAGACATCTAGTCGACACAGAGACACAGAGACACTATCCTGATAGACATCTAGTCAACACAGAGACACTATCCTGATAGTCATCTAGTCGACACAGAGACACTATCCTGATAGACATCTAGTCGACACAGAGACACTATCCTGATAGACATCTAGTCGACACAGAGACACTATCCTGATAGACATCTAGTCAACACAGGGACACAGAGACACTATCCTGATAGACATCTAGTCAACACAGAGACACAGAGACACTATCCTGATAGACATCTAGTCAACACAGGGACACAGAGACACTGAGACACTATCCTGATAGACATCTAGTCAACACAGGGACACTATCCTGATAGACATCTAGTCGACACAGAGACACAGAGACACTATCCTGATAGACATCTAGTCAACACAGAGACACAGAGACACTGTCCTGATAGACATCTAGTCAACACAGGGACACTATCCTGATAGACATCTAGTCAACACAGAGACACAGAGACACTATCCTGATAGACATCTAGTCAACACAGGGACACTATCCTGATAGACATCTAGTCAACACAGAGACACAGAGACACTGTCCTGATAGACATCTAGTCAACACAGAGACACAGAGACACTATCCTGATAGACATCTAGTCGACACAGAGACACTATCCTGATAGACATCTAGTCAACACAGAGACACAGAGACACTATCCTGATAGACATCTAGTCGACACAGACACAGAGACACTATCCTGAGAGACATCTAGTCAACACAGAGACACAGAGACACTATCCTGATAGACATCTAGTCAAAACAGAGACACTATCCTGATAGACATCTAGTCAACACAGAGACACAGAGACACTATCCTGATAGACATCTAGTCAACACAGGGACACAGAGACACTATCCTGATAGACATCTAGTCAACACAGAGACACTATCATGATAGACATCTAGTCAACACAGAGACACTATCCTGATAGACATCTAGTCAACACAGAGACACAGAGACACTATCCTGATAGACATCTAGTCAACACAGAGACACTATCCTGATAGACATCTAGTCAACACAGACACACTATCCTGATAGACATCTAGTCAACACAGAGACACTATCCTGATAGACATCTAGTCAACACAGAGACACTATCCTGATAGACATCTAGTCAACACAGAGACACTATCCTGATAGACATCTAGTCAACACAGAGACACAGAGACACTATCCTGATAGACATCTAGTCAACACAGAGACACTATCATGATAGACATCTAGTCAACACAGAGACACAGAGACACTATCCTGATAGACATCTAGTCAACACAGAGACACTATCCTGATAGACATCTAGTCAACAGAGACACAGAGACACTATCCTGATAGATATCTAGTCAACACAGAGACACAGAGACAATATCCTGATAGACATCTAGTCAACACAGAGACACAGAGACACTATCCTGATAGACATCTAGTCAACACAGAGACACAGAGACACTATCCTGATAGACATCTAGTCAACACAGAGACACTATCCTGATAGACATCTAGTCGACACAGAGACACAGAGACACTATCCTGATAGACATCTAGTCGACACAGAGACACAGAGACACTATCCTGATAGACATCTAGTCAACACAGAGACACTATCCTGATAGACATCTAGTCAACACAGAGACACAGAGACACTATCCTGATTGACATCTAGTCAACACAGAGACACTATCCTGATAGACATCTAGTCAACACAGACACACTATCCTGATAGACATCTAGTCAACACAGAGACACTATCCTGATAGACATCTAGTCAACACAGAGACACTATCCTGATAGACATCTAGTCAACACAGAGACACTATCCTGATAGACATCTAGTCAACACAGAGACACAGAGACACTATCCTGATAGACATCTAGTCAACACAGAGACACTATCATGATAGACATCTAGTCAACACAGAGACACAGAGACACTATCCTGATAGACATCTAGTCAACACAGAGACACTATCCTGATAGACATCTAGTCAACAGAGACACAGAGACACTATCCTGATAGATATCTAGTCAACACAGAGACACAGAGACAATATCCTGATAGACATCTAGTCAACACAGAGACACAGAGACACTATCCTGATAGACATCTAGTCAACACAGAGACACAGAGACACTATCCTGATAGACATCTAGTCAACACAGAGACACAGAGACACTATCCTGATAGACATCTAGTCGACACAGAGACACAGAGACACTATCCTGATAGACATCTAGTCGACACAGAGACACAGAGACACTATCCTGATAGACATCTAGTCGACACAGAGACACTATCCTGATAGATATCTAGTCAACACAGAGACACTATCCTGATAGACATCTAGTCAACACAGAGACACAGAGACACAGAGACACTATCCTGATAGACATCTAGTCGACACAGAGACACAGAGACACTATCCTGATAGACATCTAGTCAACACAGAGACACTATCGTGATAGACATCTAGTCAACACAGAGACACTATCCTGATAGACATCTAGTCAAAACAGAGACACTATCCTGATAGACCTCTAGTCAACACAGAGACACAGAGACACTATCCTGATAGACATCTAGTCAACACAGAGACACAGAGACACTATCCTGATAGACATCTAGTCAACACAGAGACACTATCCTGATAGACATCTAGTCAACACAGAGACACAGAGACACTATCCTGATAGACATCTAGTCGACACAGAGACACAGAGACACTATCCTGATAGACATCTAATCAACACAGAGACACAGAGACACTATCCTGATAGACATCTAGTCGACACAGAGACACTATCCTGATAGACATCTAGTCAACACAGGGACACAGAGACACTATCCTGATAGACATCTAGTCAACACAGAGACACAGAGACACTATCCTGATAGACATCTAGTCAACACAGAGACACTATCCTGATAGACATCTAGTCAACACAAAGACACAGAGACACTATCCTGATAGACATCTAGTCAACACAGAGACACTATCCTGATAGACATCTAGTCAACACAGAGACACTGTCCTGATAGACATCTAGTCAACACAGAGACACTGTCCTGATAGACATCTAGTCAACACAGAGACACTATCCTGATAGACATCTAGTCGACACAGAGACACAGAGACACTATCCTGATAGACATCTAGTCAACACAGAGACACAGAGACACTATCCTGATAGACATCTAGTCAACACAGAGACACTATCCTGATAGATATCTAGTCAACACAGAGACACTGAGACACTATCCTGATAGACATCTAGTCAACACAGAGACACAGAGACACTATCCTGATAGACATCTAGTCAACACAGAGACACAGAGACACTATCCTGATAGACATCTAGTCAACACAGAGACACTATCCTGATAGACATCTAGTCAACACAGGGACACAGAGACACTATCCTGATAGACATCTATTCGACACAGAGACACAGAGACACTATCCTGATAGACATCTAGTCAACACAGAGACACTATCCTGATAGACATCTAGTCAACACAGAGACACAGAGACACTATCCTGATAGACATCTAGTCAACACAGAGACACAGAGACACTATCCTGATAGACATCTAGTCAACACAGAGACACAGAGACAATATCCTGATAGACATCTAGTCAACACAGAGACACAGAGACACTATCCTGATAGACATCTAGTCAACACAGAGACACAGAGACACTATCCTGATAGACATCTAGTCAACACAGAGACACTATCCTGATAGACATCTAGTCAACACAGAGACACAGAGACACTATCCTGATAGACATCTAGTCAACACAGAGACACAGAGACACTATCCTGATAGACATCTAGTCAACACAGAGACACAGAGACACTATCCTGATAGACATCTAGTCAACACAGAGACACAGAGACACTGTCCTGATAGACATCTAGTCGACACAGAGACACTGAGACAATATCCTGATAGACATCTAGTCGACACAGAGACAATATCCTGATAGACATCTAGTCAACACAGAGACACTATCCTGATAGACATCTAGTCAACACAGAGACACAGAGACACTATCCTGATAGACATCTAGTCGACACAGAGACACAGAGACACTATCCTGATAGATATCTAGTCAACACAGAGACACAGAGACAATATCCTGATAGACATCTAGTCAACACAGAGACACAGAGACACTATCCTGATAGACATCTAGTCAACACAGAGACACAGAGACACTATCCTGATAGACATCTAGTCAACACAGAGACACTATCCTGATAGACATCTAGTCGACACAGAGACACAGAGACACTATCCTGATAGACATCTAGTCGACACAGAGACACAGAGACACTATCCTGATAGACATCTAGTCAACACAGAGACACTATCCTGATAGACATCTAGTCAACACAGAGACACAGAGACACTATCCTGATTGACATCTAGTCAACACAGAGACACTATCCTGATAGACATCTAGTCAACACAGACACACTATCCTGATAGACATCTAGTCAACACAGAGACACTATCCTGATAGACATCTAGTCAACACAGAGACACTATCCTGATAGACATCTAGTCAACACAGAGACACTATCCTGATAGACATCTAGTCAACACAGAGACACAGAGACACTATCCTGATAGACATCTAGTCAACACAGAGACACTATCATGATAGACATCTAGTCAACACAGAGACACAGAGACACTATCCTGATAGACATCTAGTCAACACAGAGACACTATCCTGATAGACATCTAGTCAACAGAGACACAGAGACACTATCCTGATAGATATCTAGTCAACACAGAGACACAGAGACAATATCCTGATAGACATCTAGTCAACACAGAGACACAGAGACACTATCCTGATAGACATCTAGTCAACACAGAGACACAGAGACACTATCCTGATAGACATCTAGTCAACACAGAGACACAGAGACACTATCCTGATAGACATCTAGTCGACACAGAGACACAGAGACACTATCCTGATAGACATCTAGTCGACACAGAGACACAGAGACACTATCCTGATAGACATCTAGTCGACACAGAGACACTATCCTGATAGATATCTAGTCAACACAGAGACACTATCCTGATAGACATCTAGTCAACACAGAGACACTATCCTGATAGACATCTAGTCGACACAGAGACACTATCCTGATAGACATCTAGTCGACACAGAGACACAGAGACACTATCCTGATAGACATCTAGTCAACACAGAGACACTATCGTGATAGACATCTAGTCAACACAGAGACACTATCCTGATAGACATCTAGTCAAAACAGAGACACTATCCTGATAGACCTCTAGTCAACACAGAGACACAGAGACACTATCCTGACAGACATCTAGTCAACACAGAGACACAGAGACACTATCCTGATAGACATCTAGTCAACACAGAGACACTATCCTGATAGACATCTAGTCAACACAGAGACACAGAGACACTATCCTGATAGACATCTAGTCGACACAGAGACACAGAGACACTATCCTGATAGACATCTAATCAACACAGAGACACAGAGACACTATCCTGATAGACGTCTAGTCGACACAGAGACACTATCCTGATAGACATCTAGTCAACACAGGGACACAGAGACACTATCCTGATAGACATCTAGTCAACACAGAGACACAGAGACACTATCCTGATAGACATCTAGTCAACACAGAGACACTATCCTGATAGACATCTAGTCAACACAAAGACACAGAGACACTATCCTGATAGACATCTAGTCAACACAGAGACACTATCCTGATAGACATCTAGTCAACACAGAGACACTGTCCTGATAGACATCTAGTCAACACAGAGACACTGTCCTGATAGACATCTAGTCAACACAGAGACACTATCCTGATAGACATCTAGTCGACACAGAGACACAGAGACACTATCCTGATAGACATCTAGTCAACACAGAGACACAGAGACACTATCCTGATAGACATCTAGTCAACACAGAGACACTATCCTGATAGATATCTAGTCAACACAGAGACACTGAGACACTATCCTGATAGACATCTAGTCAACACAGAGACACAGAGACACTATCCTGATAGACATCTAGTCAACACAGAGACACAGAGACACTATCCTGATAGACATCTAGTCAACACAGAGACACTATCCTGATAGACATCTAGTCAACACAGGGACACAGAGACACTATCCTGATAGACATCTATTCGACACAGAGACACAGAGACACTATCCTGATAGACATCTAGTCAACACAGAGACACTATCCTGATAGACATCTAGTCAACACAGAGACACAGAGACACTATCCTGATAGACATCTAGTCAACACAGAGACACAGAGACACTATCCTGATAGACATCTAGTCAACACAGAGACACAGAGACAATATCCTGATAGACATCTAGTCAACACAGAGACACAGAGACACTATCCTGATAGACATCTAGTCAACACAGAGACACAGAGACACTATCCTGATAGACATCTAGTCAACACAGAGACACTATCCTGATAGACATCTAGTCAACACAGAGACACAGAGACACTATCCTGATAGACATCTAGTCAACACAGAGACACAGAGACACTATCCTGATAGACATCTAGTCAACACAGAGACACAGAGACACTATCCTGATAGACATCTAGTCAACACAGAGACACAGAGACACTGTCCTGATAGACATCTAGTCGACACAGAGACACTGAGACAATATCCTGATAGACATCTAGTCGACACAGAGACAATATCCTGATAGACATCTAGTCAACACAGAGACACTATCCTGATAGACATCTAGTCAACACAGAGACACAGAGACACTATCCTGATAGACATCTAGTCGACACAGAGACACAGAGACACTATCCTGATAGACATCTAGTCAACACAGAGACACTATCCTGATAGACATCTAGTCAACACTGAGACACTATCCTGATAGACATCTAGTCGACACAGAGACACAGAGACACTATCCTGATAGACATCTAGTCAACACAGAGACACTATCCTGATAGACATCTAGTCAACACAGGGACACAGAGACACTATCCTGATAGACATCTAGTCGACACAGGGACACAGAGACACTATCCTGATAGACATCTAGTCAACACAGAGACACAGAGACACTGTCCTGATAGACATCTAGTCAACACAGAGACACTGTCCTGATAGACATCTAGTCAACACAGAGACACTATCCTGATAGACATCTAGTCAACACAGAGACACAGAGACACTATCCTGATAGACATCTAGTCAACACAGAGACACAGAGACACTATCCTGATAGACATCTAGTCAACACAGAGACACTATCCTGATAGACATCTAGTCAACACTGAGACACTATCCTGATAGACATCTAGTCAACACTGAGACACTATCCTGATAGACATCTAGTCGACACAGAGACACAGAGACACTATCCTGATAGACATCTAGTCAACACAGAGACACAGAGACACTATCCTGATAGACATCTAGTCAACACAGAGACACTATCCTGATAGATATCTAGTCAACACAGAGACACTGAGACACTATCCTGATAGACATCTAGTCAACACAGAGACACAGAGACACTATCCTGATAGACATCTAGTCAACACAGAGACACAGAGACACTATCCTGATAGACATCTAGTCAACACAGAGACACTATCCTGATAGACATCTAGTCAACACAGGGACACAGAGACACTATCCTGATAGACATCTATTCGACACAGAGACACAGAGACACTATCCTGATAGACATCTAGTCAACACAGAGACACTATCCTGATAGACATCTAGTCAACACAGAGACACAGAGACACTATCCTGATAGACATCTAGTCAACACAGAGACACAGAGACACTATCCTGATAGACATCTAGTCAACACAGAGACACAGAGACAATATCCTGATAGACATCTAGTCAACACAGAGACACAGAGACACTATCCTGATAGACATCTAGTCAACACAGAGACACAGAGACACTATCCTGATAGACATCTAGTCAACACAGAGACACTATCCTGATAGACATCTAGTCAACACAGAGACACAGAGACACTATCCTGATAGACATCTAGTCAACACAGAGACACAGAGACACTATCCTGATAGACATCTAGTCAACACAGAGACACAGAGACACTATCCTGATAGACATCTAGTCAACACAGAGACACAGAGACACTGTCCTGATAGACATCTAGTCGACACAGAGACACTGAGACAATATCCTGATAGACATCTAGTCGACACAGAGACAATATCCTGATAGACATCTAGTCAACACAGAGACACTATCCTGATAGACATCTAGTCAACACAGAGACACAGAGACACTATCCTGATAGACATCTAGTCGACACAGAGACACAGAGACACTATCCTGATAGACATCTAGTCAACACAGAGACACTATCCTGATAGACATCTAGTCGACACAGAGACACAGAGACACTATCCTGATAGACATCTAGTCGACACAGAGACACAGAGACACTATCCTGATAGACATCTAGTCAACACAGAGACACTATCCTGATAGACATCTAGTCAACACAGAGACACAGAGACACTATCCTGATTGACATCTAGTCAACACAGAGACACTATCCTGATAGACATCTAGTCAACACAGACACACTATCCTGATAGACATCTAGTCAACACAGAGACACTATCCTGATAGACATCTAGTCAACACAGAGACACTATCCTGATAGACATCTAGTCAACACAGAGACACTATCCTGATAGACATCTAGTCAACACAGAGACACAGAGACACTATCCTGATAGACATCTAGTCAACACAGAGACACTATCATGATAGACATCTAGTCAACACAGAGACACAGAGACACTATCCTGATAGACATCTAGTCAACACAGAGACACTATCCTGATAGACATCTAGTCAACAGAGACACAGAGACACTATCCTGATAGATATCTAGTCAACACAGAGACACAGAGACAATATCCTGATAGACATCTAGTCAACACAGAGACACAGAGACACTATCCTGATAGACATCTAGTCAACACAGAGACACAGAGACACTATCCTGATAGACATCTAGTCAACACAGAGACACAGAGACACTATCCTGATAGACATCTAGTCGACACAGAGACACAGAGACACTATCCTGATAGACATCTAGTCGACACAGAGACACAGAGACACTATCCTGATAGACATCTAGTCGACACAGAGACACTATCCTGATAGATATCTAGTCAACACAGAGACACTATCCTGATAGACATCTAGTCAACACAGAGACACTATCCTGATAGACATCTAGTCGACACAGAGACACTATCCTGATAGACATCTAGTCGACACAGAGACACAGAGACACTATCCTGATAGACATCTAGTCAACACAGAGACACTATCGTGATAGACATCTAGTCAACACAGAGACACTATCCTGATAGACATCTAGTCAAAACAGAGACACTATCCTGATAGACCTCTAGTCAACACAGAGACACAGAGACACTATCCTGATAGACATCTAGTCAACACAGAGACACAGAGACACTATCCTGATAGACATCTAGTCAACACAGAGACACTATCCTGATAGACATCTAGTCAACACAGAGACACAGAGACACTATCCTGATAGACATCTAGTCGACACAGAGACACAGAGACACTATCCTGATAGACATCTAATCAACACAGAGACACAGAGACACTATCCTGATAGACATCTAGTCGACACAGAGACACTATCCTGATAGACATCTAGTCAACACAGGGACACAGAGACACTATCCTGATAGACATCTAGTCAACACAGAGACACAGAGACACTATCCTGATAGACATCTAGTCAACACAGAGACACTATCCTGATAGACATCTAGTCAACACAAAGACACAGAGACACTATCCTGATAGACATCTAGTCAACACAGAGACACTATCCTGATAGACATCTAGTCAACACAGAGACACTGTCCTGATAGACATCTAGTCAACACAGAGACACTGTCCTGATAGACATCTAGTCAACACAGAGACACTATCCTGATAGACATCTAGTCGACACAGAGACACAGAGACACTATCCTGATAGACATCTAGTCAACACAGAGACACAGAGACACTATCCTGATAGACATCTAGTCAACACAGAGACACTATCCTGATAGATATCTAGTCAACACAGAGACACTGAGACACTATCCTGATAGACATCTAGTCAACACAGAGACACAGAGACACTATCCTGATAGACATCTAGTCAACACAGAGACACAGAGACACTATCCTGATAGACATCTAGTCAACACAGAGACACTATCCTGATAGACATCTAGTCAACACAGGGACACAGAGACACTATCCTGATAGACATCTATTCGACACAGAGACACAGAGACACTATCCTGATAGACATCTAGTCAACACAGAGACACTATCCTGATAGACATCTAGTCAACACAGAGACACAGAGACACTATCCTGATAGACATCTAGTCAACACAGAGACACAGAGACACTATCCTGATAGACATCTAGTCAACACAGAGACACAGAGACAATATCCTGATAGACATCTAGTCAACACAGAGACACAGAGACACTATCCTGATAGACATCTAGTCAACACAGAGACACAGAGACACTATCCTGATAGACATCTAGTCAACACAGAGACACTATCCTGATAGACATCTAGTCAACACAGAGACACAGAGACACTATCCTGATAGACATCTAGTCAACACAGAGACACAGAGACACTATCCTGATAGACATCTAGTCAACACAGAGACACAGAGACACTATCCTGATAGACATCTAGTCAACACAGAGACACAGAGACACTGTCCTGATAGACATCTAGTCGACACAGAGACACTGAGACAATATCCTGATAGACATCTAGTCGACACAGAGACAATATCCTGATAGACATCTAGTCAACACAGAGACACTATCCTGATAGACATCTAGTCAACACAGAGACACAGAGACACTATCCTGATAGAAATCTAGTCAACACAGAGACACTATCCTGATAGACATCTAGTCAACACTGAGACACTATCCTGATAGACATCTAGTCGACACAGAGACACAGAGACACTATCCTGATAGACATCTAGTCAACACAGAGACACTATCCTGATAGACATCTAGTCAACACAGGGACACAGAGACACTATCCTGATAGACATCTAGTCGACACAGGGACACAGAGACACTATCCTGATAGACATCTAGTCAACACAGAGACACAGAGACACTGTCCTGATAGACATCTAGTCAACACAGAGACACTGTCCTGATAGACATCTAGTCAACACAGAGACACTATCCTGATAGACATCTAGTCAACACAGAGACACAGAGACACTATCCTGATAGACATCTAGTCAACACAGAGACACAGAGACACTATCCTGATAGACATCTAGTCAACACAGAGACACTATCCTGATAGACATCTAGTCAACACTGAGACACTATCCTGATAGACATCTAGTCAACACTGAGACACTATCCTGATAGACATCTAGTCGACACAGAGACACAGAGACACTATCCTGATAGACATCTAGTCAACACAGAGACACTATCCTGATAGACATCTAGTCAACACTGAGACACTATCCTGATAGACATCTAGTCAACACAGAGACACAGAGACACTATCCTGATAGACATCTAGTCGACACAGACACAGAGACACTATCCTGAGAGACATCTAGTCAACACAGAGACACAGAGACACTATCCTGATAGACATCTAGTCAAAACAGAGACACTATCCTGATAGACATCTAGTCAACACAGAGACACAGAGACACTATCCTGATAGACATCTAGTCAACACAGGGACACAGAGACACTATCCTGATAGACATCTAGTCAACACAGAGACACTATCATAATAGACATCTAGTCAACACAGAGACACTATCCTGATAGACATCTAGTCAACACAAAGACACAGAGACACTATCCTGATAGACATCTAGTCAACACAGAGACACTATCCTGATAGACATCTAGTCAACACAGACACACTATCCTGATAGACATCTAGTCAACACAGAGACACTATCCTGATAGACATCTAGTCAACACAGAGACACTATCCTGATAGACATCTAGTCAACACAGAGACACTATCCTGATAGACATCTAGTCAACACAGAGACACTATCCTGATAGACATCTAGTCAACACAGAGACACAGAGACACTATCCTGATAGACATCTAGTCAACACAGAGACACTATCATGATAGACATCTAGTCAACACAGAGACACAGAGACACTATCCTGATAGACATCTAGTCAACACAGAGACACTATCCTGATAGACATCTAGTCAACAGAGACACAGAGACACTATCCTGATAGATATCTAGTCAACACAGAGACACAGAGACAATATCCTGATAGACATCTAGTCAACACAGAGACACAGAGACACTATCCTGATAGACATCTAGTCAACACAGAGACACAGAGACACTATCCTGATAGACATCTAGTCAACACAGAGACACAGAGACACTATCCTGATAGACATCTAGTCGACACAGAGACACAGAGACACTATCCTGATAGACATCTAGTCGACACAGAGACACAGAGACACTATCCTGATAGACATCTAGTCAACACAGAGACACTATCCTGATAGACATCTAGTCAACACAGAGACACAGAGACACTATCCTGATAGACATCTAGTCAACACAGAGACACTATCCTGATAGACATCTAGTCAACACAGACACACTATCCTGATAGACATCTAGTCAACACAGAGACACTATCCTGATAGACATCTAGTCAACACAGAGACACTATCCTGATAGACATCTAGTCAACACAGAGACACTATCCTGATAGACATCTAGTCAACACAGAGACACAGAGACACTATCCTGATAGACATCTAGTCAACACAGAGACACTATCATGATAGACATCTAGTCAACACAGAGACACAGAGACACTATCCTGATAGACATCTAGTCAACACAGAGACACTATCCTGATAGACATCTAGTCAACAGAGACACAGAGACACTATCCTGATAGATATCTAGTCAACACAGAGACACAGAGACACTATCCTGATAGACATCTAGTCAACACAGAGACACAGAGACACTATCCTGATAGACATCTAGTCAACACAGAGACACAGAGACACTATCCTGATAGACATCTAGTCGACACAGAGACACAGAGACACTATCCTGATAGACATCTAGTCGACACAGAGACACAGAGACACTATCCTGATAGACATCTAGTCGACACAGAGACACTATCCTGATAGATATCTAGTCAACACAGAGACACTATCCTGATAGACATCTAGTCAACACAGAGACACTATCCTGATAGACATCTAGTCGACACAGAGACACTATCCTGATAGACATCTAGTCAACACAGAGACACAGAGACACTATCCTGATAGACATCTAGTCAACACAGAGACACTATCCTGATAGACATCTAGTCAACACAGAGACACAGAGACACTATCCTGATAGACATCTAGTCGACACAGAGACACAGAGACACTATCCTGATAGACATCTAGTCGACACAGAGACACTATCCTGATAGACATCTAGTCGACACAGAGACACTATCCTGATAGACATCTAGTCAAAACAGAGACACTATCCTGATAGACCTCTAGTCAACACAGAGACACAGAGACACTATCCTGATAGACATCTAGTCAACACAGAGACACAGAGACACTATCCTGATAGACATCTAATCAACACAGAGACACAGAGACACTATCCTGATAGACATCTAGTCGACACAGAGACACAGAGACACTATCCTGATAGACATCTAATCAACACAGAGACACAGAGACACTATCCTGATAGACATCTAGTCGACACAGAGACACTATCCTGATAGACATCTAGTCAACACAGGGACACAGAGACACTATCCTGATAGACATCTAGTCAACACAGAGACACAGAGACACTATCCTGATAGACATCTAGTCAACACAGAGACACTATCCTGATAGACATCTAGTCAACACAGAGACACTATCCTGATAGACATCTAGTCAACACAGAGACACTGTCCTGATAGACATCTAGTCAACACAGAGACACTGTCCTGATAGACATCTAGTCAACACAGAGACACTATCCTGATAGACATCTAGTCGACACAGAGACACAGAGACACTATCCTGATAGACATCTAGTCAACACAGAGACACAGAGACACTATCCTGATAGACATCTAGTCAAAACAGAGACACTATCCTGATAGATATCTAGTCAACACAGAGACACTGAGACACTATCCTGATAGACATCTAGTCAACACAGAGACACAGAGACACTATCCTGATAGACATCTAGTCAACACAGAGACACAGAGACACTATCCTGATAGACATCTAGTCAACACAGAGACACTATCCTGATAGACATCTAGTCAACACAGGGACACAGAGACACTATCCTGATAGACATCTATTCGACACAGAGACACAGAGACACTATCCTGATAGACAGCTAGTCAACACAGAGACACTATCCTGATAGACATCTAGTCAACACAGAGACACAGAGACACTATCCTGATAGACATCTAGTCGACACAGAGACACTGAGACACTATCCTGATAGACATCTAGTCAACACAGAGACACAGAGACAATATCCTGATAGACATCTAGTCAACACAGAGACACAGAGACACTATCCTGATAGACATCTAGTCAACACAGAGACACAGAGACACTATCCTGATAGACATCTAGTCAACACAGAGACACTATCCTGATAGACATCTAGTCAACACAGAGACACAGAGACACTATCCTGATAGACATCTAGTCAACACAGAGACACAGAGACACTATCCTGATAGACATCTAGTCAACACAGAGACACAGAGACACTATCCTGATAGACATCTAGTCAACACAGAGACACAGAGACACTGTCCTGATAGACATCTAGTCGACACAGAGACACTGAGACAATATCCTGATAGACATCTAGTCGACACAGAGACAATATCCTGATAGACATCTAGTCAACACAGAGACACTATCCTGATAGACATCTAGTCAACACAGAGACACAGAGACACTATCCTGATAGACATCTAGTCGACACAGAGACACAGAGACACTATCCTGATAGACATCTAGTCAACACAGAGACACTATCCTGATAGACATCTAGTCAACACTGAGACACTATCCTGATAGACATCTAGTCGACACAGAGACACAGAGACACTATCCTGATAGACATCTAGTCAACACAGGGACACAGAGACACTATCCTGATAGACATCTAGTCGACACAGGGACACAGAGACACTATCCTGATAGACATCTAGTCAACACAGAGACACAGAGACACTGTCCTGATAGACATCTAGTCAACACAGAGACACTGTCCTGATAGACATCTAGTCAACACAGAGACACTGTCCTGATAGACATCTAGTCAACACAGAGACACAGAGACACTATCCTGATAGACATCTAGTCAACACAGAGACACAGAGACACTATCCTGATAGACATCTAGTCAACACAGAGACACTATCCTGATAGACATCTAGTCAACACTGAGACACTATCCTGATAGACATCTAGTCAACACTGAGACACTATCCTGATAGACATCTAGTCGACACAGAGACACAGAGACACTATCCTGATAGACATCTAGTCAACACAGAGACACTATCCTGATAGACATCTAGTCAACACTGAGACACTATCCTGATAGACATCTAGTCGACACAGAGACACTATCCTGATAGACATCTAGTCAACACAGGGACACAGAGACACTATCCTGATAGACATCTAGTCGACACAGGGACACAGAGACACTATCCTGATAGACATCTAGTCAACACAGAGACACAGAGACACTGTCCTGATAGACATCTAGTCAACACAGAGATACTGTCCTGATAGACATCTAGTCAACACAGAGACACTTTCCTGATAGACATCTAGTCAACACAGAGACACAGAGACACTGTCCTGATAGACATCTAGTCAACACAGAGACACAGAGACACTATCCTGATAGACATCTAGTCAACACAGAGACACTATCCTGATAGACATCTAGTCAACACTGAGACACTATCCTGATAGACATCTAGTCAACACAGGGACACAGAGACACTATCCTGATAGACATCTAGTCGACACAGGGACACAGAGACACTATCCTGATAGACATCTAGTCAACACAGAGACACAGAGACACTGTCCTGATAGACATCTAGTCAACACAGAGATACTGTCCTGATAGACATCTAGTCAACACAGAGACACTTTCCTGATAGACATCTAGTCAACACAGAGACACAGAGACACTATCCTGATAGACATCTAGTCAACACAGAGACACAGAGACACTATCCTGATAGACATCTAGTCAACACAGAGACACTATCCTGATAGACATCTAGTCAACACAGGGACACAGAGACACTATCCTGATAGACATCTATTCGACACAGAGACACAGAGACACTATCCTGATAGACAGCTAGTCAACACAGAGACACTATCCTGATAGACATCTAGTCAACACAGAGACACAGAGACACTATCCTGATAGACATCTAGTCGACACAGAGACACTGAGACACTATCCTGATAGACATCTAGTCAACACAGAGACACAGAGACAATATCCTGATAGACATCTAGTCAACACAGAGACACAGAGACACTATCCTGATAGACATCTAGTCAACACAGAGACACAGAGACACTATCCTGATAGACATCTAGTCAACACAGAGACACTATCCTGATAGACATCTAGTCAACACAGAGACACAGAGACACTATCCTGATAGACATCTAGTCAACACAGAGACACAGAGACACTATCCTGATAGACATCTAGTCAACACAGAGACACAGAGACACTATCCTGATAGACATCTAGTCAACACAGAGACACAGAGACACTGTCCTGATAGACATCTAGTCGACACAGAGACACTGAGACAATATCCTGATAGACATCTAGTCGACACAGAGACAATATCCTGATAGACATCTAGTCAACACAGAGACACTATCCTGATAGACATCTAGTCAACACAGAGACACAGAGACACTATCCTGATAGACATCTAGTCGACACAGAGACACAGAGACACTATCCTGATAGACATCTAGTCAACACAGAGACACTATCCTGATAGACATCTAGTCAACACTGAGACACTATCCTGATAGACATCTAGTCGACACAGAGACACAGAGACACTATCCTGATAGACATCTAGTCAACACAGGGACACAGAGACACTATCCTGATAGACATCTAGTCGACACAGGGACACAGAGACACTATCCTGATAGACATCTAGTCAACACAGAGACACAGAGACACTGTCCTGATAGACATCTAGTCAACACAGAGACACTGTCCTGATAGACATCTAGTCAACACAGAGACACTGTCCTGATAGACATCTAGTCAACACAGAGACACAGAGACACTATCCTGATAGACATCTAGTCAACACAGAGACACAGAGACACTATCCTGATAGACATCTAGTCAACACAGAGACACTATCCTGATAGACATCTAGTCAACACTGAGACACTATCCTGATAGACATCTAGTCAACACTGAGACACTATCCTGATAGACATCTAGTCGACACAGAGACACAGAGACACTATCCTGATAGACATCTAGTCAACACAGAGACACTATCCTGATAGACATCTAGTCAACACTGAGACACTATCCTGATAGACATCTAGTCGACACAGAGACACTATCCTGATAGACATCTAGTCAACACAGGGACACAGAGACACTATCCTGATAGACATCTAGTCGACACAGGGACACAGAGACACTATCCTGATAGACATCTAGTCAACACAGAGACACAGAGACACTGTCCTGATAGACATCTAGTCAACACAGAGATACTGTCCTGATAGACATCTAGTCAACACAGAGACACTTTCCTGATAGACATCTAGTCAACACAGAGACACAGAGACACTGTCCTGATAGACATCTAGTCAACACAGAGACACAGAGACACTATCCTGATAGACATCTAGTCAACACAGAGACACTATCCTGATAGACATCTAGTCAACACTGAGACACTATCCTGATAGACATCTAGTCAACACTGAGACACTATCCTGATAGACATCTAGTCGACACAGAGACACAGAGACACTATCCTGATAGACATCTAGTCAACACAGAGACACTATCCTGATAGACATCTAGTCAACACTGAGACACTATCCTGATAGACATCTAGTCGACACAGAGACACAGAGACACTATCCTGATAGACATCTAGTCAACACAGGGACACAGAGACACTATCCTGATAGACATCTAGTCGACACAGGGACACAGAGACACTATCCTGATAGACATCTAGTCAACACAGAGACACAGAGACACTGTCCTGATAGACATCTAGTCAACACAGAGACACTGTCCTGATAGACATCTAGTCAACACAGAGACACTTTCCTGATAGACATCTAGTCAACACAGAGACACAGAGACACTATCCTGATAGACATCTAGTCAACACAGAGACACTATCCTGATAGACATCTAGTCAACACAGAGACACAGAGACACTGTCCTGATAGACATCTAGTCAACACAGAGACACAGAGACACTATCCTGATAGACATCTAGTCAACACAGAGACACAGAGACACTATCCTGATAGACATCTAGTCAACACAGAGACACTATCCTGATAGACATCTAGTCAACACAGAGACACTATCCTGATAGACATCTAGTCAACACAGAGACACTGAGACACTATCCTGATAGACATCTAGTCGACACAGAGACACAGAGACACTATCCTGATAGACATCTAGTCGACACAGGGACACAGAGACACTATCCTGATAGACATCTAGTCAACACAGAGACACAGAGACACTGTCCTGATAGACATCTAGTCAACACAGAGACACTATCCTGATAGACATCTAGTCAACACAGAGACACTATCCTGATAGACATCTAGTCAACACAGAGACACAGAGACACTATCCTGATAGACATCTAGTCAACACAGAGACACAGACACACTATCCTGATAGACATCTAGTCAACACAGAGACACTATCCTGATAGACATCTAGTCAACACAGAGACACAGAGACACTATCCTGATAGACATCTAGTCGACACAGAGACACTGAGACACTATCCTGATAGACATCTAGTCAACACAGAGACACAGAGACACTATCCTGATAGACATCTAGTCAACACAGAGACACAGAGACACTATCCTGATAGACATCTAGTCAACACAGAGACACAGAGACACTGTCCTGATAGACATCTAGTCAACACAGAGACACTGTCCTGATAGACATCTAGTCAACACAGAGACACTGTCCTGATAGACATCTAGTCAACACAGAGACACAGAGACACTATCCTGATAGACATCTAGTCAACACAGAGACACAGAGACACTATCCTGATAGACATCTAGTCAACACAGAGACACTATCCTGATAGACATCTAGTCAACACTGAGACACTATCCTGATAGACATCTAGTCAACACTGAGACACTATCCTGATAGACATCTAGTCGACACAGAGACACAGAGACACTATCCTGATAGACATCTAGTCAACACAGAGACACTATCCTGATAGACATCTAGTCAACACTGAGACACTATCCTGATAGACATCTAGTCGACACAGAGACACTATCCTGATAGACATCTAGTCAACACAGGGACACAGAGACACTATCCTGATAGACATCTAGTCGACACAGGGACACAGAGACACTATCCTGATAGACATCTAGTCAACACAGAGACACAGAGACACTGTCCTGATAGACATCTAGTCAACACAGAGATACTGTCCTGATAGACATCTAGTCAACACAGAGACACTTTCCTGATAGACATCTAGTCAACACAGAGACACAGAGACACTGTCCTGATAGACATCTAGTCAACACAGAGACACAGAGACACTATCCTGATAGACATCTAGTCAACACAGAGACACTATCCTGATAGACATCTAGTCAACACTGAGACACTATCCTGATAGACATCTAGTCAACACTGAGACACTATCCTGATAGACATCTAGTCGACACAGAGACACAGAGACACTATCCTGATAGACATCTAGTCAACACAGAGACACTATCCTGATAGACATCTAGTCAACACTGAGACACTATCCTGATAGACATCTAGTCGACACAGAGACACAGAGACACTATCCTGATAGACATCTAGTCAACACAGGGACACAGAGACACTATCCTGATAGACATCTAGTCGACACAGGGACACAGAGACACTATCCTGATAGACATCTAGTCAACACAGAGACACAGAGACACTGTCCTGATAGACATCTAGTCAACACAGAGACACTGTCCTGATAGACATCTAGTCAACACAGAGACACTTTCCTGATAGACATCTAGTCAACACAGAGACACAGAGACACTATCCTGATAGACATCTAGTCAACACAGAGACACTATCCTGATAGACATCTAGTCAACACAGAGACACAGAGACACTGTCCTGATAGACATCTAGTCAACACAGAGACACAGAGACACTATCCTGATAGACATCTAGTCAACACAGAGACACAGAGACACTATCCTGATAGACATCTAGTCAACACAGAGACACTATCCTGATAGACATCTAGTCAACACAGAGACACTATCCTGATAGACATCTAGTCAACACAGAGACACTGAGACACTATCCTGATAGACATCTAGTCGACACAGAGACACAGAGACACTATCCTGATAGACATCTAGTCGACACAGGGACACAGAGACACTATCCTGATAGACATCTAGTCAACACAGAGACACAGAGACACTGTCCTGATAGACATCTAGTCAACACAGAGACACTATCCTGATAGACATCTAGTCAACACAGAGACACTATCCTGATAGACATCTAGTCAACACAGAGACACAGAGACACTATCCTGATAGACATCTAGTCAACACAGAGACACAGACACACTATCCTGATAGACATCTAGTCAACACAGAGACACTATCCTGATAGACATCTAGTCAACACAGAGACACAGAGACACTATCCTGATAGACATCTAGTCGACACAGAGACACTGAGACACTATCCTGATAGACATCTAGTCAACACAGAGACACAGAGACACTATCCTGATAGACATCTAGTCAACACAGAGACACAGAGACACTATCCTGATAGACATCTAGTCGACACAGAGACACAGAGACACTATCCTGATAGACATCTAGTCAACACAGAGACACTATCCTGATAGACATCTAGTCAACACAGACACACTATCCTGATAGACATCTAGTCAACACAGAGACACTATCCTGATAGACATCTAGTCGACACAGAGACACAGAGACACTATCCTGATAGACATCTAGTCGACACAGAGACACTGAGACACTATCCTGATAGACATCTAGTCAACACAGAGACACTATCCTGATAGACATCTAGTCAACACAGAGACACAGAGACACTATCCTGATAGACATCTAGTCAACACAGAGACACTATCCTGATAGACATCTAGTCAACACAGAGACACAGAGACACTATCCTGATAGACATCTAGTCAACACAGAGACACTATCCTGATAGACATCTAGTCGACACAGAGACACTATCCTGATAGACATCTAGTCAACACAGAGACACTATCCTGATAGACATCTAGTCGACACAGAGACACAGAGACACTATCCTGATAGACATCTAGTCGACACAGAGACACAGAGACACTATCCTGATAGACATCTAGTCGACACAGAGACACTGAGACACTGTCCTAATAGACATCTAGTCGACACAGAGACACTATCCTGATAGACATCTAGTCAACACAGAGACACAGAGACACTATCCTGATAGACATCTAGTCGACACAGAGACACAGAGACACTATCCTGATAGACATCTAGTCAACACAGAGACACAGAGACACTATCCTGATAGACATCTAGTCAACACAGGGACACAGAGACACTATCCTGATAGACATCTAGTCAACACAGAGACACTGAGACACTATCCTGATAGACATCTAGTCGACACAGAGACACAGAGACACTATCCTGATAGACATCTAGTCGACACAGGGACACAGAGACACTATCCTGATAGACATCTAGTCAACACAGAGACACAGAGACACTGTCCTGATAGACATCTAGTCAACACAGAGACACTATCCTGATAGACATCTAGTCAACACAGAGACACTATCCTGATAGACATCTAGTCAACACAGAGACACAGAGACACTATCCTGATAGACATCTAGTCAACACAGAGACACAGACACACTATCCTGATAGACATCTAGTCAACACAGAGACACTATCCTGATAGACATCTAGTCAACACAGAGACACAGAGACACTATCCTGATAGACATCTAGTCGACACAGAGACACTGAGACACTATCCTGATAGACATCTAGTCAACACAGAGACACAGAGACACTATCCTGATAGACATCTAGTCAACACAGAGACACAGAGACACTATCCTGATAGACATCTAGTCGACACAGAGACACAGAGACACTATCCTGATAGACATCTAGTCAACACAGAGACACTATCCTGATAGACATCTAGTCAACACAGACACACTATCCTGATAGACATCTAGTCAACACAGAGACACTATCCTGATAGACATCTAGTCGACACAGAGACACAGAGACACTATCCTGATAGACATCTAGTCGACACAGAGACACTGAGACACTATCCTGATAGACATCTAGTCAACACAGAGACACTATCCTGATAGACATCTAGTCAACACAGAGACACAGAGACACTATCCTGATAGACATCTAGTCAACACAGAGACACTATCCTGATAGACATCTAGTCAACACAGAGACACAGAGACACTATCCTGATAGACATCTAGTCAACACAGAGACACTATCCTGATAGACATCTAGTCGACACAGAGACACTATCCTGATAGACATCTAGTCAACACAGAGACACTATCCTGATAGACATCTAGTCGACACAGAGACACAGAGACACTATCCTGATAGACATCTAGTCGACACAGAGACACAGAGACACTATCCTGATAGACATCTAGTCGACACAGAGACACTGAGACACTGTCCTAATAGACATCTAGTCGACACAGAGACACTATCCTGATAGACATCTAGTCAACACAGAGACACAGAGACACTATCCTGATAGACATCTAGTCGACACAGAGACACAGAGACACTATCCTGATAGACATCTAGTCAACACAGAGACACAGAGACACTATCCTGATAGACATCTAGTCAACACAGGGACACAGAGACACTATCCTGATAGACATCTAGTCAACACAGGGACACAAAGACACTATCCTGATAGACATCTAGTCGACACAGAGACACTATCCTGATAGATATCTAGTCAACACAGAGACACTATCCTGATAGACATCTAGTCAACACAGAGACACAGAGACACTATCCTGATAGACATCTAGTCAACACAGAGACACAGAGACACTATCCTGATAGACATCTAGTCAACACAGAGACACTATCCTGATAGACATCTAGTCGACACAGAGACACTATCCTTATAGACATCTAGTCAACACAGAGACACTATCCTGATAGACATCTAGTCAACACAGAGACACTATCCTGATAGACATCTAGTCAACACAGAGACACAGAGACACTATCCTGATAGACATCTAGTCAACACAGAGACACTATCCTGATAGACATCTAGTCAACACAGAGACACAGAGACACTATCCTGATAGACATCTAGTCAACACAGAGACACTATCCTGATAGACATCTAGTCAACACAGAGACACTATCCTGATAGACATCTAGTCAACACTGAGACACTATCCTGATAGACATCTAGTCGACACAGAGACACAGAGACACTATCCTGATAGACATCTAGTCAACACAGGGACACAGAGACACTATCCTGATAGACATCTAGTCGACACAGGGACACAGAGACACTATCCTGATAGACATCTAGTCAACACAGAGACACAGAGACACTGTCCTGATAGACATCTAGTCAACACAGAGACACTGTCCTGATAGACATCTAGTCAACACAGAGACACTTTCCTGATAGACATCTAGTCAACACAGAGACACAGAGACACTATCCTGATAGACATCTAGTCAACACAGAGACACTATCCTGATAGACATCTAGTCAACACAGAGACACAGAGACACTGTCCTGATAGACATCTAGTCAACACAAAGACACTATCCTGATAGACATCTAGTCAACACAGAGACACTATCCTGATAGACATCTAGTCAACACTGAGACACTATCCTGATAGACATCTAGTCAACACTGAGACACTATCCTGATAGACATCTAGTCGACACAGAGACACAGAGACACTATCCTGATAGACATCTAGTCAACACAGAGACACTATCCTGATAGACATCTAGTCAACACTGAGATACTATCCTGATAGACATCTAGTCGACACAGAGACACAGAGACACTATCCTGATAGACATCTAGTCAACACAGGGACACAGAGACACTATCCTGATAGACATCTAGTCGACACAGGGACACAGAGACACTATCCTGATAGACATCTAGTCAACACAGAGACACAGAGACACTGTCCTGATAGACATCTAGTCAACACAGAGACACTGTCCTGATAGACATCTAGTCAACACAGAGACACTTTCCTGATAGACATCTAGTCAACACAGAGACACAGAGACACTATCCTGATAGACATCTAGTCAACACAGAGACACTATCCTGATAGACATCTAGTCAACACAGAGACACAGAGACACTGTCCTGATAGACATCTAGTCAACACAGAGACACAGAGACACTATCCTGATAGACATCTAGTCAACACAGAGACACAGAGAAACTATCCTGATAGACATCTAGTCAACACAGAGACACTATCCTGATAGACATCTAGTCAACACAGAGACACTATCCTGATAGACATCTAGTCAACACAGAGACACTGAGACACTATCCTGATAGACATCTAGTCGACACAGAGACACAGAGACACTATCCTGATAGACATCTAGTCGACACAGGGACACAGAGACACTATCCTGATAGACATCTAGTCAACACAGAGACACAGAGACACTGTCCTGATAGACATCTAGTCAACACAGAGACACTATCCTGATAGACATCTAGTCAACACAGAGACACTATCCTGATAGACATCTAGTCAACACAGAGACACAGAGACACTATCCTGATAGACATCTAGTCAACACAGAGACACAGACACACTATCCTGATAGACATCTAGTCAACACAGAGACACTATCCTGATAGACATCTAGTCAACACAGAGACACAGAGACACTATCCTGATAGACATCTAGTCGACACAGAGACACTGAGACACTATCCTGATAGACATCTAGTCAACACAGAGACACTATCCTGATAGACATCTAGTCAACACAGACACACTATCCTGATAGACATCTAGTCAACACAGAGACACTATCCTGATAGACATCTAGTCAACACAGAGACACAGAGACACTATCCTGATAGACATCTAGTCGACACAGAGACACAGAGACACTATCCTGATAGACATCTAGTCGACACAGAGACACAGAGACACTATCCTGATAGACATCTAGTCGACACAGAGACACAGAGACACTATCCTGATAGACATCTAGTCGACACAGAGACACTGTCCTGATAGACATCTAGTCAACACAGAGACACTGTCCTGATAGACATCTAGTCAACACAGAGACACAGAGACACTATCCTGATAGACATCTAGTCGACACAGAGACACTGAGACACTATCCTGATAGACATCTAGTCAACACAGAGACACTATCCTGATAGACATCTAGTCAACACAGAGACACAGAGACACTATCCTGATAGACATCTAGTCAACACAGAGACACTATCCTGATAGACATCTAGTCAACACAGAGACACAGAGACACTATCCTGATAGACATCTAGTCAACACAGAGACACAGAGACACTATCCTGATAGACATCTAGTCGACACAGAGACACAGAGACACTATCCTGATAGACATCTAGTCAACACAGAGACACAGAGACACTATCCTGATAGACATCTAGTCGACACAGAGACACTGAGACACTATCCTGATAGACATCTAGTCAACACAGAGACACTATCCTGATAGACATCTAGTCAACACAGACACACTATCCTGATAGACATCTAGTCAACACAGAGACACTATCCTGATAGACATCTAGTCGACACAGAGACACAGAGACACTATCCTGATAGACATCTAGTCGACACAGAGACACTGAGACACTATCCTGATAGACATCTAGTCAACACAGAGACACTATCCTGATAGACATCTAGTCAACACAGAGACACAGAGACACTATCCTGATAGACATCTAGTCAACACAGAGACACTATCCTGATAGACATCTAGTCAACACAGAGACACAGAGACACTATCCTGATAGACATCTAGTCAACACAGAGACACTATCCTGATAGACATCTAGTCGACACAGAGACACTATCCTGATAGACATCTAGTCAACACAGAGACACTATCCTGATAGACATCTAGTCGACACAGAGACACAGAGACACTATCCTGATAGACATCTAGTCGACACAGAGACACAGAGACACTATCCTGATAGACATCTAGTCGACACAGAGACACTGAGACACTGTCCTGATAGACATCTAGTCGACACAGAGACACTATCCTGATAGACATCTAGTCAACACAGAGACACAGAGACACTATCCTGATAGACATCTAGTCGACACAGAGACACAGAGACACTATCCTGATAGACATCTAGTCAACACAGAGACACTATCCTGATAGACATCTAGTCAACACAGAGACACAGAGACACTATCCTGATAGACATCTAGTCAACACAGAGACACAGAGACACTATCCTGATAGACATCTAGTCGACACAGAGACACTGAGACACTGTCCTGATAGACATCTAGTCGACACAGAGACACTATCCTGATAGACATCTAGTCAACACAGGGACACAAAGACACTATCCTGATAGACATCTAGTCGACACAGAGACACTATCCTGATAGATATCTAGTCAACACAGAGACACTATCCTGATAGACATCTAGTCAACACAGAGACACAGAGACACTATCCTGATAGACATCTAGTCAACACAGAGACACAGAGACACTATCCTGATAGACATCTAGTCAACACAGAGACACTATCCTGATAGACATCTAGTCGACACAGAGACACTATCCTTATAGACATCTAGTCAACACAGAGACACTATCCTGATAGACATCTAGTCAACACAGAGACACTATCCTGATAGACATCTAGTCAACACAGAGACACAGAGACACTATCCTGATAGACATCTAGTCAACACAGAGACACTATCCTGATAGACATCTAGTCAACACAGAGACACAGAGACACTATCCTGATAGACATCTAGTCAACACAGAGACACTATCCTGATAGACATCTAGTCAACACTGAGACACTATCCTGATAGACATCTAGTCAACACTGAGACACTATCCTGATAGACATCTAGTCGACACAGAGACACAGAGACACTATCCTGATAGACATCTAGTCAACACAGAGACACTATCCTGATAGACATCTAGTCAACACTGAGACACTATCCTGATAGACATCTAGTCGACACAGAGACACAGAGACACTATCCTGATAGACATCTAGTCAACACAGGGACACAGAGACACTATCCTGATAGACATCTAGTCGACACAGGGACACAGAGACACTATCCTGATAGACATCTAGTCAACACAGAGACACAGAGACACTGTCCTGATAGACATCTAGTCAACACAGAGACACTGTCCTGATAGACATCTAGTCAACACAGAGACACTTTCCTGATAGACATCTAGTCAACACAGAGACACAGAGACACTATCCTGATAGACATCTAGTCAACACAGAGACACTATCCTGATAGACATCTAGTCAACACAGAGACACAGAGACACTGTCCTGATAGACATCTAGTCAACACAGAGACACTATCCTGATAGACATCTAGTCAACACAGAGACACTATCCTGATAGACATCTAGTCAACACTGAGACACTATCCTGATAGACATCTAGTCAACACTGAGACACTATCCTGATAGACATCTAGTCGACACAGAGACACAGAGACACTATCCTGATAGACATCTAGTCAACACAGAGACACTATCCTGATAGACATCTAGTCAACACTGAGATACTATCCTGATAGACATCTAGTCGACACAGAGACACAGAGACACTATCCTGATAGACATCTAGTCAACACAGGGACACAGAGACACTATCCTGATAGACATCTAGTCGACACAGGGACACAGAGACACTATCCTGATAGACATCTAGTCAACACAGAGACACAGAGACACTGTCCTGATAGACATCTAGTCAACACAGAGACACTGTCCTGATAGACATCTAGTCAACACAGAGACACTTTCCTGATAGACATCTAGTCAACACAGAGACACAGAGACACTATCCTGATAGACATCTAGTCAACACAGAGACACTATCCTGATAGACATCTAGTCAACACAGAGACACAGAGACACTGTCCTGATAGACATCTAGTCAACACAGAGACACAGAGACACTATCCTGATAGACATCTAGTCAACACAGAGACACAGAGACACTATCCTGATAGACATCTAGTCAACACAGAGACACTATCCTGATAGACATCTAGTCAACACAGAGACACTGAGACACTATCCTGATAGACATCTAGTCGACACAGAGACACAGAGACACTATCCTGATAGACATCTAGTCGACACAGGGACACAGAGACACTATCCTGATAGACATCTAGTCAACACAGAGACACAGAGACACTGTCCTGATAGACATCTAGTCAACACAGAGACACTATCCTGATAGACATCTAGTCAACACAGAGACACTATCCTGATAGACATCTAGTCAACACAGAGACACAGAGACACTATCCTGATAGACATCTAGTCAACACAGAGACACAGACACACTATCCTGATAGACATCTAGTCAACACAGAGACACTATCCTGATAGACATCTAGTCAACACAGAGACACAGAGACACTATCCTGATAGACATCTAGTCGACACAGAGACACTGAGACACTATCCTGATAGACATCTAGTCAACACAGAGACACTATCCTGATAGACATCTAGTCAACACAGACACACTATCCTGATAGACATCTAGTCAACACAGAGACACTATCCTGATAGACATCTAGTCAACACAGAGACACAGAGACACTATCCTGATAGACATCTAGTCGACACAGAGACACAGAGACACTATCCTGATAGACATCTAGTCGACACAGAGACACAGAGACACTATCCTGATAGACATCTAGTCGACACAGAGACACAGAGACACTATCCTGATAGACATCTAGTCGACACAGAGACACTGTCCTGATAGACATCTAGTCAACACAGAGACACTGTCCTGATAGACATCTAGTCAACACAGAGACACAGAGACACTATCCTGATAGACATCTAGTCGACACAGAGACACTGAGACACTATCCTGATAGACATCTAGTCAACACAGAGACACTATCCTGATAGACATCTAGTCAACACAGAGACACAGAGACACTATCCTGATAGACATCTAGTCAACACAGAGACACTATCCTGATAGACATCTAGTCAACACAGAGACACAGAGACACTATCCTGATAGACATCTAGTCAACACAGAGACACAGAGACACTATCCTGATAGACATCTAGTCGACACAGAGACACAGAGACACTATCCTGATAGACATCTAGTCAACACAGAGACACAGAGACACTATCCTGATAGACATCTAGTCAACACAGGGACACAGAGACACTATCCTGATAGACATCTAGTCAACACAGGGACACAAAGACACTATCCTGATAGACATCTAGTCGACACAGAGACACTATCCTGATAGATATCTAGTCAACACAGAGACACTATCCTGATAGACATCTAGTCAACACAGAGACACAGAGACACTATCCTGATAGACATCTAGTCAACACAGAGACACAGAGACACTATCCTGATAGACATCTAGTCAACACAGAGACACTATCCTGATAGACATCTAGTCGACACAGAGACACTATCCTTATAGACATCTAGTCAACACAGAGACACTATCCTGATAGACATCTAGTCAACACAGAGACACTATCCTGATAGACATCTAGTCAACACAGAGACACAGAGACACTATCCTGATAGACATCTAGTCAACACAGAGACACTATCCTGATAGACATCTAGTCAACACAGAGACACAGAGACACTATCCTGATAGACATCTAGTCAACACAGGGACACAGAGACACTATCCTGATAGACATCTAGTCGACACAGAGACACAGAGACACTGTCCTGATAGACATCTAGTCAACACAGAGACACAGAGACACTATCCTGATAGACATCTAGTCAACACAGGGACACAGAGACACTATCCTGATAGACATCTAGTCAACACAGAGACACAGAGACACTATCCTGATAGACATCTAGTCAACACAGAGACACTATCCTGATAGACATCTAGTCAACACAGAGACACAGAGACACTATCCTGATAGACATCTAGTCAACACAGAGACACAGAGACACTATCCTGATAGACATCTAGTCAACACAGAGACACAGAGACACTATCCTGATAGACATCTAGTCAACACAGAGACACTATCCTGATAGACATCTAGTCGACACAGAGACACTATCCTGATAGACATCTAGTCAACACAGAGACACAGAGACACTATCCTGATAGACATCTAGTCAACACAGGGACACTATCCTGATAGACATCTAGTCAACACAGAGACACAGAGACACTATCCTGATAGACATCTAGTCAACACAGGGACACTATCCTGATAGACATCTAGTCAACACAGAGACACAGAGACACTATCCTGATAGACATCTAGTCAACACAGAGACACTATCCTGATAGACATCTAGTCAACACAGAGACACTGTCCTGATAGACATCTAGTCAACACAGAGACACTATCCTGATAGACATCTAGTCAACACAGAGACACTGAGACACTATCCTGATAGACATCTAGTCAACACAGAGACACAGAGACACTATCCTGATAGACATCTAGTCAACACAGAGACACTATCCTGATAGACATCTAGTCAACACAGAGACACTGTCCTGATAGACATCTAGTCAACACGGAGACACTATCCTGATAGACATCTAGTCAACACAGAGACACTGAGACACTATCCTGATAGACATCTAGTCAACACAGAGACACAGAGACACTATCCTGATAGACATCTAGTCAACACAGGGACACTATCCTGATAGACATCTAGTCAACACAGAGGCACTATCCTGATAGACATCTAGTCAACACAGAGACACTATCCTGATAGACATCTAGTCAACACAGAGACACTGTCCTGATAGACATCTAGTCAACACGGAGACACTATCCTGATAGACATCTAGTCAACACAGAGACACTGAGACACTATCCTGATAGACATCTAGTCAACACAGAGACACAGAGACACTATCCTGATAGTCATCTAGTCAACACAGGGACACTATCCTGATAGACATCTAGTCGACACAGAGACACTATCCTGATAGACATCTAGTCAACACAGAGACACAGAGACACTATCCTGATAGTCATCTAGTCAACACAGAGACACAGAGACACTATCCTGATAGACATCTAGTCAACACAGAGACACTATCCTGATAGACATCTAGTCAACACAGAGACACAGAGACACTATCCTGATAGACATCTAGTCAACACAGAGACACTATCCTGATAGACATCTAGTCAACACAGAGACACAGAGACACTATCCTGATAGACATCTTGTCGACACAGAGACACTATCCTGATAGACATCTAGTCAACACAGAGACACAGAGACACTATCCTGATAGACATCTAGTCAACACAGAGACACAGAGACACTATCCTGATAGACATCTAGTCAACACAGAGACACTATCCTGATAGACATCTAGTCAACACAGAGACACAGAGACACTATCCTGATAGACATCTAGTCGACACAGAGACACTATCCTGATAGACATCTAGTCAACACAGAGACACTATCCTGATAGACATCTAGTCAACACAGAGACACAGAGACACTATCCTGATAGACATCTAGTCAACACAGAGACACTATCCTGATAGACATCTAGTCAACACAGAGACACAGAGACACAATCCTGATAGACATCTAGTCGACACAGAGACACTATCCTGATAGACATCTAGTCAACACAGAGACACTATCCTGATAGACATCTAGTCAACACAGAGACACAGAGACACTATCCTGATACACATCTAGTCAACACAGAGACACAGAGACACAATCCTGATAGACATCTAGTCGACACAGAGACACTATCCTGATAGACATCTAGTCAACACAGAGACACAGAGACACTATCCTGATAGACATCTAGTCAACACAGAGACACAGAGACACTATCCTGATAGACATCTAGTCAACACAGAGACACTATCCTGATAGACATCTAGTCAACACAGAGACACAGAGACACTATCCTGATAGACATCTAGTCAACACAGAGACACTATCCTGATAGACATCTAGTCAACACAGAGACACTATCCTGATAGACATCTAGTCAACACAGAGACAACACAGAGACACTGTCCTGATAGACATCTAGTCAACACAGAGACACAGAGACACTATCCTGATAGACATCTAGTCAACACAGAGACACAGAGACACTATCCTGATAGACATCTAGTCAACACAGAGACACTATCCTGATAGACATCTAGTCAACACAGAGACACAGAGACACTATGTATATGTATTGGCCTATTGACATCACAAATAATTACACACATGGACAGATACACAAACACACACAAGCATGCACACACATGTACACACATGTACACACATGTACACACACACACACACACACACACACACACACACACACACACACACACACAAGCATGCACACACACACACTTATCAATGACCTAATGGCATGTTGGTGATATTGTATGATAGATGTTTTATACTGTAGGACGTACCTTCCATCGCCGTCGTGCGTACTGTCTCCTGAAGTTCTCCAGATTAATGACAGACAGTCTGCGCTCCAGGGCCTGGCCTGGGTTTAACGGCTAAACCACAGCAGAAAACAGCAGGACATAGAGAGAATGAAAATCCTTTGGGCTGTCATGACAAAGACAACAAACATAGGAGCTAAAACAGTAGTCTTACAAAGAGATCAGGAGCAGACTAGGACTAAAACCAGACTAGGACTAAAAGGACCAGACTAGGACTAAAAGGACCAGACTAGGACTAAAAGGGACCAGACTAGGACTAAAAGGACCAGACTAGGACTAAAAGGGACCAGACTAGGACTAAAACCACCAGACTAGGACTAAAAGGACCAGACTAGGACTAAAACCACCAGACTAGGACTAAAAGGACCAGACTAGGACTAAAACCAGACTAGGTCTAAAAGGACCAGACTAGGACTAAAAGGACCAGACTAGGACTAAAAGGACCAGACTAGGACTAAAAGGGACCAGACTAGGACTAAAAGGACCAGACTAGGACTAAAAGGACCAGACTAGGACTAGAAGGGACGAGACTAGGACTAGAAGGGACCAGACTAGGACTAAAAGGACCAGACTAGGACGAAAAGGACCAGACTAGGACTAGAAGGGACCAGACTAGGACTAGAAGGGACCAGACTAGGACTAAAAGGGACCAGACTAGGACTAAAAGGGACCAGACTAGGACTAAAAGGGACCAGACTAGGACTAAAGGGACCAGACTAGGACTAAAGGGACCAGACTAGGACTAAAAGGGACCAGACTAGGACTAAAAGGGACCAGACTAGGACTAAAAGGACCAGACTAGGACTAAAAGGACCAGACTAGGACTAAAAGGACCAGACTAGGTCTAAAAGGGACCAGACTATGACTAAAAGGGACCAGGCTAGGACTAAAAGGGACCAGACTAGGACTAAAAGGACCAGACTAGGACTAAAAGGACCAGACTAGGACTAAAAGGGACCAGACTAGGACTAAAAGGGACCAGACTAGGACTAAAAGGACCAGACTAGGACTAAAAGGGACCAGACTAGGACTAAAAGGGACCAGACTAGGACTAAAAGGGACCAGACTAGGACTAAAAGGGACCAGACTAGGACAAAAAGGACCAGACTAGGACAAAAAGGACCAGACTAGGACTAAAAGGGACCAGACTAGGACTAAAACCAGACTAGGACTAAAAGGACCAGACTAGGACTAAAATGGACCAGACTAGGACTAAAACCAGACTAGGACTAAAAGGGCCAGACTAGGACTAAAACCAGACTAGGACTAAAAGGGACCAGACTAGGACTAAAAGGGACCAGACTAGGACTAAAAAGGACCAGACTAGGACTAAAAAGGACCAGACTAGGACTAAAAGGACCAGACTAGGACTAAAACCAGACTAGGACTAAAACCAGACTAGGACTAAAAGGACCAGACTAGGACTAAAAGGACCAGACTAGGACTAAAAAGGACCAGACTAGGACTAAAACCAGACTAGGACTAAAAGGACCAGACTAGGACTAAAAGGACCAGACTAGGTCTAAAAGGACCAGACTAGGTCTAAAAGGGCCAGACTAGGACTAAAAGGACCAGACTAGGACTAAAAGGGACCAGACTAGGACTAAAAGGACCAGACTAGGACTAAAAGGACCAGACTATGACTAAAAGGACCAGACTAGGACTAAAAAGGACCAGACTAGGACTAAAACCAGACTAGGACTAAAAGGACCAGACTAGGACTAAAAGGACCAGACTAGGTCTAAAAGGGCCAGACTAGGACTAAAACCAGACTAGGACTAAAAGGACCAGACTAGGACTAAAAGGACCAGACTAGGACTAAAAGGACCAGTGTATTATTGTGTTTGGCTGAGACAGTACACACACACACACACACACACACACACACACACACAACAGTTGGCTTTGAGCTATGAAAAACAAACAAGCCTCTTAAAAGTTGCAGACTTTAAATATAAAACCTCAAAACCTATCAAGCCTCTTACATCATTCTTTGTAAAACACAAAAAGAAGCATTGTAAATACTTTGACTTTTTATTTGAGCTAATCACAACAATACTACTAACGTATCACAAGGAGAACAAACTAGAGATATAATATTCCACAGAGATGACTTCCAGTGTCCTCTACTTCCTGTTTCGGTTACTGACTCTGGGCTACTGTAACTGCTGTTATCTCTACTGTCCAGACTCAGTCAGGTCCAGGTTGGTACTCTACTGTACTGTACTATACTGTCCAGACTCAGTCAGGTCCAGGTTGATACTCTACTGTAACTGCTGTTATCTCTACTGTCCAGACTCAGTCAGGTCCAGGTTGGTACTCTACTGTAACTGCTGTTCTCTACTGTCCAGACTCAGTCAGGTCCAGGTTGATACTCTACTGTAACTGCTGTTATCTCTACTGTCCAGACTCAGTCAGGTCCAGGTTGGTACTCTACTGTACTGTACTATACTGTCCAGACTCAGTCAGGTCCAGGTTGGTACTCTACTGTAACTGCTGTTATCTCTACTGTCCAGACTCAGTCAGGTCCAGGTTGGTACTCTACTGTAACTGCTGTTATCTCTACTGTCCAGACTCAGTCAGGTCCAGGTTGATACTCTACTGTAACTGCTGTTATCTCTACTGTCCAGACTCAGTCAGGTCCAGGTTGGTACTCTACTGTAACTGCTGTTATCTCTACTGTCCAGACTCAGTCAGGTCCAGGTTGGTACTCTACTGTAACTGCTGTTATCTCTACTGTCCAGACTCAGTCAGGTCCAGGTTGATACTCTACTGTAACTGCTGTTATCTCTACTGTCCAGACTCAGTCAGGTCCAGGTTGGTACTCTACTGTACTGCAGGCTAATCCCAGACAGCAGATCTATACTATCTCTTCAGTCCAGACTCAGTCGGTCCAGGTTGATTCTCTATTGTACTATACTATACTATACTATACTCTACGGTACTATACCATACTATCTCTTCAGTCCAGACTCAGTGAGGTTCAGGCTGATCCCAGACAGCAGATCTCCTCCACAGCTTCTGTTAAGCATTTCCTTCAGTGCCTCATTCACGTCATTATTAAACACAGTGGAGAAGTTGCAGTTGAGGTACCCCCCTCCTCCGACCCCACCGACCCCGTCCGTGACCCCGTCCGTGACCCCTAACGACCCCACCACGTCCTGAACCCACTTCAGGTCGTCGCTCAGCTCCTGTCTCAGGGCGTCAAAGCGGCTCTTCCTCTCCCGGTAGCGGGCGCTGACGTCACTGACGCTATCATCCACCAACTTCATCTCATCCTGCAGGCTTCTCTTCATGGCCTCCACTTTACGGAACTCATAGCGGATCTGAGACAGCTGGTGACGGACCCCCTCGCTCTCCTCCTTGTACCAGGACTCCTTGTGGTTGTAGACGGAGACCAAGGCGTCGATGTCCTCCTGCAGGGAGTCGTGGGTCGAGGCTAACCTAGAGAAGGAGCCCTCCATCTGGCCGATGTCCTCCACGACCTGGGCGAAGCGTTCGAAGTTCACATAGGTGTTGTTGGGGGGCATGGAGGAGTGAGACTTCATGGTGTACTCCTTGAGACGTTTGGTCTTCAGCTGGCGGCGCTCGCGCTTCTTGGGGGTCTTGGTTTGGTCCGGCGTCTTGGTGCTGGGGGTCTCCTCCTTGTACTCATTAGACTTCAGACACAAGAGATGAGGACGATAGACGGAGGGTTACTGAGTTGGAAGTCACTTCCTGGCACTGCATGCCATGCATTGATGATGTTCTGTACAGCAATGCAATATAAGCCAGTGGTGAGATGCGTCCATTACCAAACCACAGGCAACACTCCAGGTGACATGGTTAGGTATATATTACCAAACCACAGACAACACTCCAGGTGACATGGTTAGGTATAAATTACCCAACATGCAACACTCCAGGTGACATGGTTAGTTATATATTACCCAACAGACAACACTCCAGGTGACATGGTTAGTTATATATTACCCAACAGACAACACTCCAGGTGACATGGTTAGTTATATATTACCCAACAGACAACACTCCAGGTGACATGGATAGGTATATATTACCCAACAGACAACACTCCAGGTGACATGGTTAGTTATATATTACCCAACAGACAACACTCCAGGTGACATGGTTAGGTATATATTACCCAACAGACAACACTCCAGGTGACATGGTTAGTTATATATTACCCAACAGACAACACTCCAGGTGACATGGTTAGTTATATATTACCCAACATGCAACACTCCAGGTGACATGGTTAGTTATATATTACCCAACAGACAACACTCCAGGTGACATGGTTAGTTATATATTACCAAACCACAGACAACACTCCAGGTGACATGGTTAGTTATATATTACCAAACCACAGACAACACTCCAGGTGACATGGTTAGGTATATATTACCCAACAGACAACACTCCAGGTGACATGGTTAGTTATATATTACCAAACCACAGACAACACTCCAGGTGACATGGTTAGTTATATATTACCCAACAGACAACACTCCAGGTGACATGGTTAGTTATATATTACCCAACAGACAACACTCCAGGTGACATGGTTAGTTATATATTACCCAACAGACAACACTCCAGGTGGCATGGTTAGGTATATATTACCCAACAGACAACACTCCAGGTGACATGGTTAGTTATATATTACCCAACAGACAACACTCCAGGTGACATGGTTAGTTATATATTACCCAGCAGACAACACTCCAGGTGGCATGGTTAGGTATATATTACCCAACAGACAACACTCCAGGTGGCATGGTTAGGTATATATTACCCAACATGCAACACTCCAGGTGACATGGTTAGTTATATATTACCCAACAGACAACACTCCAGGTGGCATGGTTAGGTATATATTACCCAACATGCAACACTCCAGGTGACATGGTTAGTTATATATTACCAAACCACAGACAACACTCCAGGTGACATGGTTAGGTATATATTACCAAACCACAGACAACACTCCAGGTGACATGGTTAGTTATATATTACCAAACCACAGACAACACTCCAGGTGACATGGTTAGGTATATATTACCCAACATGCAACACTCCAGGTGACATGGTTAGGTATATATTACCAAACCACAGACAACACTCCAGGTGACATGGTTAGTTATATATTACCAAACCACAGACAACACTCCAGGTGACATGGTTAGTTATATATTACCCAGCAGACAACACTCCAGGTGACATGGTTAGTTATATATTACCCAGCAGACAACACTCCAGGTGACATGGTTAGGTATATATTACCAAACCACAGACAACACTCCAGGTGACATGGTTAGTTATATATTACCAAACCACAGACAACACTCCAGGTGACATGGTTAGTTATATATTACCCAACATGCAACACTCCAGGTGACATGGTTAGTTATACATTACCAAACCACAGACAACACTCCAGGTGACATGGTTAGTTATACATTACCAAACCACAGACAACACTCCAGGTGACATGGTTAGTTATATATTACCCAACATGCAACACTCCAGGTGACATGGTTAGTTATATATTACCCAGCAGACAACACTCCAGGTGACATGGTTAGTTATATATTACCCAACATGCAACACTCCAGGTGACGTGGTTAGTTATATATTACCCAACAGACAACACTCCAGGTGACGTGGTTAGTTATATATTACCCAACAGGCAACACTCCAGGTGACATGGTTAGTTATATATTACCCAGCAGACAACACTCCAGGTGACATGGTTAGGTATATATTACCAAACCACAGACAACACTCCAGGTGACATGGTTAGGTATATATTACCCAACAGACAACACTCCAGGTGACATGGTTAGTTATATATTACCCAACATGCAACACTCCAGGTGACATGGTTAGTTATATATTACCCAATAGGCAACACTCCAGGTGACATGGTTAGTTATATATTACCAAACCACAGACAACACTCCAGGTGACATGGTTAGGTATATATTACCAAACCACAGACAACACTCCAGGTGACATGGTTAGTTATATATTACCCAACATGCAACACTCCAGGTGACATGGTTAGTTATATATTACCAAACCACAGACAACACTCCAGGTGACATGGTTAGGTATATATTACCCAACAGACAACACTCCAGGTGACATGGTTAGGTATATATTACCCAACAGACAACACTCCAGGTGACATGGTTAGGTATATATTACCAAACCACAGACAACACTCCAGGTGACATGGTTAGGTATATATTACCAAACCACAGACAACACTCCAGGTGACATGGTTAGTTATATATTACCCAACAGACAACACTCCAGGTGACATGGTTAGGTATATATTACCAAACCACAGACAACACTCCAGGTGACATGGTTAGTTATACATTACCAAACCACAGACAACACTCCAGGTGACATGGTTAGTTATACATTACCAAACCACAGACAACACTCCAGGTGACATGGTTAGTTATATATTACCCAACAGACAACACTCCAGGTGACATGGTTAGTTATATATTACCAAACCACAGACAACACTCCAGGTGACATGGTTAGTTATATATTACCAAACCACAGACAACACTCCAGGTGACATGGTTAGTTATATATTACCCAACAGACAACACTCCAGGTGACATGGTTAGTTATACATTACCAAACCACAGACAACACTCCAGGTGACATGGTTAGTTATATATTACCCAACAGACAACACTCCAGGTGACATGGTTAGTTATATATTACCAAACCACAGACAACACTCCAGGTGACATGGTTAGTTATATATTACCCAACAGACAACACTCCAGGTGACATGGTTAGTTATACATTACCAAACCACAGACAACACTCCAGGTGACATGGTTAGTTATATATTACCCAACAGACAACACTCCAGGTGACATGGTTAGTTATATATTACCCAACAGACAACACTCCAGGTGACATGGTTAGTTATATATTACCCAACAGACAACACTCCAGGTGACATGGTTAGTTATATATTACCCAACAGGCAACACTCCAGGTGACATGGTTAGTTATATATTACCCAACAGGCAACACTCCAGGTGACATGGTTAGTTATATATTACCCAACAGGCAACACTCCAGGTGACATGGTTAGGTATATATTACCAAACCACAGACAACACTCCAGGTGACATGGTTAGTTATATATTACCCAACAGACAACACTCCGGGTGACATGGTTAGTTATATATTACCCAACAGACAACACTCCAGGTGGCATGGTTAGTTATACATTACCAAACCACAGACAACACTCCAGGTGACATGGTTAGTTATACATTACCCAGCAGACAACACTCCAGGTGACATGGTTAGTTATATATTACCCAACAGACAACACTCCAGGTGGCATGGTTAGTTATACATTACCAAACCACAGACAACACTCCGGGTGACATGGTTAGTTATACATTACCCAGCAGACAACACTCCAGGTGACATGGTTAGGTATATATTACCCAACAGACAACACTCCAGGTGACATGGTTAGTTATATATTACCCAGCAGACAACACTCCAGGTGACATGGTTAGGTATATATTACCCAACAGACAACACTCCAGGTGACATGGTTAGTTATATATTACCCAGCAGACAACACTCCAGGTGACATGGTTAGGTATATATTACCCAACAGACAACACTCCAGGTGACATGGTTAGTTATATATTACCCAACAGACAACACTCCAGGTGACATGGTTAGTTATATATTACCCAACAGACAACACTCCAGGTGACATGGTTAGTTATATATTACCCAGCAGACAACACTCCAGGTGACATGGTTAGTTATATATTACCCAGCAGACAACACTCCAGGTGACATGGTTAGTTATATATTACCCAGCAGACAACACTCCAGGTGACATGGTTAGTTATATATTACCCAACATGCAACACTCCAGGTGACATGGTTAGTTATATATTACCCAATAGGCAACACTCCAGGTGACATGGTTAGTTATATATTACCCAACATGCAACACTCCAGGTGACATGGTTAGTTATATATTACCCAATAGGCAACACTCCAGGTGACATGGTTAGTTATATATTACCCAATAGGCAACACTCCAGGTGACATGGTTAGTTATATATTACCCAATAGGCAACACTCCAGGTGACATGGTTAGTTATATATTACCCAGCATGCAACACTCCAGGTGACATGGTTAGTTATATATTACCCAACATGCAACACTCCAGGTGACATGGTTAGTTATATATTACCCAGCATGCAACACTCCAGGTGACATGGTTAGTTATATATTACCCAGCAGACAACACTCCAGGTGACATGGTTAGTTATATATTACCCAACAGGCAACACTCCAGGTGACATGGTTAGTTATATATTACCCAACAGACAACACTCCAGGTGACATGGTTAGTTATATTTTACCCAGCAGACAACACTCCAGGTGACATGGTTAGTTATATATTACCCAACAGGCAACACTCCAGGTGACATGGTTAGTTATATATTACCCAGCAGACAACACTCCAGGTGACATGGTTAGTTATATATTACCCAACAGGCAACACTCCAGGTGACATGGTTAGTTATATATTACCCAACAGACAACACTCCAGGTGACATGGTTAGTTATATATTACCCAACAGGCAACACTCCAGGTGACATGGTTAGTTATATATTACCCAGCAGACAACACTCCAGGTGACATGGTTAGTTATATATTACCCAACAGGCAACACTCCAGGTGACATGGTTAGTTATATATTACCCAACAGACAACACTCCAGGTGACATGGTTAGTTATATATTACCCAACATGCAACACTCCAGGTGACATGGTTAGTTATATATTACCCAACAGGCAACACTCCAGGTGACATGGTTAGTTATATATTACCCAACAGGCAACACTCCAGGTGACATGGTTAGTTATATATTACCCAGCAGACAACACTCCAGGTGGCATGGTTAGTTATACATTACCAAACCACAGACAACACTCCAGGTGACATGGTTAGTTATATATTACCCAACAGACAACACTCCAGGTGACATGGTTAGTTATATATTACCCAACAGGCAACACTCCAGGTGACATGGTTAGTTATATATTACCCAATAGGCAACACTCCAGGTGACATGGTTAGTTATATATTACCCAGCAGGCAACACTCCAGGTGACATGGTTAGTTATATATTACCCAACAGACAACACTCCAGGTGACATGGTTAGTTATATATTACCCAACAGACAACACTCCAGGTGACATGGTTAGTTATATATTACCCAACAGACAACACTCCGGGTGACATGGTTAGTTATATATTACCCAACAGGCAACACTCCAGGTGACATGGTTAGTTATATATTACCCAACAGACAACACTCCAGGTGACATGGTTAGTTATATATTACCCAACAGGCAACACTCCAGGTGACATGGTTAGGTATATATTACCCAACAGACAACACTCCAGGTGACATGGTTAGTTATATATTACCCAACAGGCAACACTCCAGGTGACATGGTTAGTTATATATTACCCAACAGACAACACTCCAGGTGACATGGTTAGTTATATATTACCCAACAGACAACACTCCAGGTGACATGGTTAGTTATATATTACCCAACAGACAACACTCCAGGTGACATGGTTAGTTATATAGCTCCTTTGTCAACTGGTTGCACATTTAAGTTAAGAGTCACAAACATTATCAGGAAAAACTCATCTGATTCAAACTAACAGACTAGAGCTCCCTCTATCTGACTATCCAGGCCATTATATATTTTACATTGTCTGAGTGGGAGGTGCAGTCCAGGCCACTATATATTTTACATTGTCTGAGTGGAAGGTGCAGTCCAGGCCACTATATATTTTACAATGTCTGAGTGAAGGTGCAGTCCAGGCCATTATATATTTTATATTGTCTGAGTGGAAGGTGCAGTCCAGGCCATTATATATTTTACATTGTCTGAGTGAAGGTCCAGTCCAGGCCATTATATATTTATATTGTCTGAGTGGAAGGTGCAGTCCAGGCCACTATATATTTTACATTGTCTGAGTGAAGGTGCAGTCCAGGCCATTATATATTTCATATTGTCTGAGTGGAAGGTGCAGTCCAGGCCATTATATATTTTATATTGTCTGAGTGGAAGGTGCAGTCCAGGCCACTATATATTCTACATTGTCTGAGTGGAAGGTGCAGTCCAGGCCATTATATATTTTATATTGTCTGAGTGGAAGGTGCAGTCCAGACCACTATATATTTTACATTGTCTGAGTGAAGGTGCAGTCCAGGCCACTATATATTTTACATTGTCTGAGTGAAGGTCCAGTCCAGGCCATTATATATTTATATTGTCTGAGTGGAAGGTGCAGTCCAGGCCACTATATATTTTACATTGTCTGAGTGAAGGTGCAGTCCAGGCCACTATATATTTCATATTGTCTGAGTGGAAGGTGCAGTCCAGGCCATTATATATTTCATATTGTCTGAGTGGAAGGTGCAGTCCAGGCCATTATATATTTTATATTGTCTGAGTGGAAGGTGCAGTCCAGGCCACTATATATTCTACATTGTCTGAGTGAAGGTGCAGTCCAGGCCATTATATATTTTACATTGTCTGAGTGGGAGGTGCAGTCCAGGCCATTATATATTTTACATTGTCTGAGTGAAGGTCCAGTCCAGGCCATTATATATTTATATTGTCTGAGTGGAAGGTGCAGTCCAGGCCACTATATATTTTACATTGTCTGAGTGAAGGTGCAGTCCAGGCCATTATATATTTCATATTGTCTGAGTGGAAGGTGCAGTCCAGGCCATTATATATTTTATATTGTCTGAGTGAAGGTGCAGTCCAGGCCATTATATATTTTACATTGTCTGAGTGAAGGTGCAGTCCAGGCCATTATATATTTTACATTGTCTGAGTGAAGGTCCAGTCCAGGCCATTATATATTTTATATTGTCTGAGTGGAAGGTGCAGTCCAGGCCACTATATATTTTACATTGTCTGAGTGAAGGTGCAGTCCAGGCCATTATATAGTTTACATTGTCTGAGTGGGAGGTGCAGTCCAGACCACTATATATTTTACATTGTCTGACAGGGGGGGGGGGTGCAGTCCATAACAGCCTAACATGCATTACATGGTCAGAAACCAAGTATGTAAAAACTGTACAAACAAGGAACAAATCCCTTTTCTGCCTGAACAGTACACGTCACAGTCTAATTAGGAGGCGGTTATGCAAACTATAAAATACAGGAAGAAGCGTCGAGACAAGTTATGTCACAATAGAAAACCACATGCATGTCTTGACATCAACCTGTCAATCGTGATAGCAGGCTGTTTTTATGTGACAGTGAAATACCTTGATCCAGGGATGGTTGAGGGCGTCTTGAATAGTTAATCTCTTCCTGGAAGACAAACATGTTTACACTGCAATAGGAAAGGATTCAGACCTCTTGACCTTTTACACATTTTGTAAAAGCCTTATTCTAACATGAATTAAATCGTCCCCCCCCCCCCCCCTCATCAATCTACACACAATACCCCATAATGAAAAAAAAGGCTTTTAGACATTTTTTGCAAAGTTATAAAAAATTAAAAGCTGAAATATCTAATTTTACATAAGTATTCAGACCCTTTACTCAGTACTTTGTTGAAGCACCTTTGGCAGTGATTACAGCGTTGAGTCTTCTTGGGTTTGACGCTATAAGCTTGGCACAACTGTATTTGGGGAGTGTCTCCCATTCTTCTCTGCAGATCCTCTCAAGCTCTGTCAGGTTGGATGGGGAGCGTCGCTGCACAGCTATTTTCAGGTCTCTCCAGAGATTGAGTCTGGGCCACTCAAGGACATTCAGAGACTTGTCCCGAAGCCTCTCCTACGTTGTCTTGGCTGTGTGCTTAGGGTCATTGTCCTGTTGGAAGGGGATCCTTCACCACAGTTTGAGGTCCTGAGTGCTCTGGAGCAGGTTTTCATCAAGGATCGCTCTGTACTTTGCTCTGTTCATCTTTCCCTCAATCCTGACTAGTCTCCCAGTCCCTGAAAAACATCCCCACAGTATGATGCTGCCACCACCATGCTTCACCGTAGGGATTGTGCCAGGTTTCCTCCAGGCGTGATGCTTAGCATTCAGTGTTCAATCTTGGTTTCATCAGACCAGAGAATCTTGGTTCTCATGGTCTGAGAGTCTTTAGGTGCCTTTTGGCAAAACTCCAAGCGGGCTGTCATGTGCCTTTTACTGAGGAGTGGCTTCTGTCTGGCGACTCTACCATAAAGGACTGATTGGTGGAGTGCTGCAGAGATGGTTGTCCTTCTGGAAGATTCTCCCATCTCCACAGAGGATCTCTAGAGGTCTGTCAGAGTGACCATCGGGTTCTTGGTCATCTCCCTGACCAAGGCCCTTCTCCCCTGATTGCTCAGTTTGGCCGGGCGGACAGCTTTAGGAAGAGTCTTGGTGGTTCCACACTTCTTCCATTTAAGAATGATGGAGGCCACTGTGTTCTTGGGAACCTTCAATGCTGCAGAATTTTTTTGGTACCCTTTCCCCAGATCTGTGCCTCGACACAATCCTATCTTAGAGCTCCACGGACAATTTCTTCGACCTCATTGCTTGGTTTTTGTTCTGACATGCACTGTCAACTGTGGGACCTTATATAGACAGGTGTGTGGCTTTCCAAATCATGTCCAATCAATTGAATTTACCACAGGTGGACTCAAATCAAGTTGTAGAAACATCTCAAGGGTAATCAATGGTAACAGGATGCACCTGAGATCAATTTTGAGCCTCATAGGGGTCTGAATGCTCATGTAAATTACAAAAACCTGTTTTCACTTTGTCATTATGGGGTATTGTAATATCATTATGGGGTATTGTGATGTCATTATGGGGTATTGTGTGTAGATGGAGGAGGAAAAATATGTATTTAATCCATTTTAGAATAAGACTGTAACGTAACAAAATGTGGAAAAAGATAAAGGGTCTGAATACTTTCCGAAAGCACTTTATGTCCTCACAAGGAGGACCAGATAGAACAGGAGGATGTACGGAACTTGATTTTAGACTGTGACAGTGTCGTCTGTTTTGACCTTGTACACAGATCACTCAGCGTTACTGTCATCAAGAGAGTGTGTACCGTCTAGAGTCAGGCAGAGGGACGTAAACAAACCGCATGGTCTCAAAAGTGTGTAAATATGTAGCATCACATTTTTCTATACAGCTGTTCTACAATGTGATGTAGAAACACATCATTTGCCTTCCCCGAGCCAGGACGACTAGTGTTAGATATTATATAGATATAGTCTAGGCTTTAGCTTATTGGTCTGACAGTATTTTGGCACAGGTTCAAAACCCAAACCTCACTTATTGTGCAGCTCCACCTCACCCCTGACGCCTCACCTCTGACCCATCACCTCTGACCCCTCTCCTCCTCACCTCAACCCGGACCCCTCATCTCTGACTCCTCACCTCTGACCACTCTCTTCCTCACCCTCTCCACCTCACCTCTGACCCCTCTCCTCCTCACCTCAACCCGGACCCCTCTCCTCAACCCGGACCACTCTCTTCCTCACCCTCTCCACCTCACCTCTGACTCTTCTCCACCTCAGAGGAGAGGGGTCAGGGCTGACTCCTATCCTCTCCACCTTCTCCACCTCAGCCCTGACCCCTCTCCTCTGACTCCTATCCTCTCCACCTTCTCCACCTCAGCCCTGACCCCTCTCCTCTTGACTCCTCATCCTCTCCACCTTCTCCACCTCAGCCCTGACCCCTCTCCTCTTGACTCCTCATCCTCTCCACCTCCCCACTGCCTCCTTACATCTAGTATCTCTCCAGTAGTTGTCATATGAAGTTATTAGCCAGCTGACCCTGACCCCTGACCCCTGACCTCTAATCCCTCCTTACATCTAGTCTCTCTCCAGTAGTTGTCATATGAAGTTATTAGCCAGCTGACCCTGACCCCTAACCCCTGACCTCTAATCCCTCCTTACATCTAGTCTCTCTCCAGTAGTTGTTATATGAAGTTATTAGCCAGCTGACCCTGACCCCTAACCCCTGACCTCTAACCCCTCCTTACATCTAGTCTCTCTCCAGCAGCTGTCATATTAGCCAGCTTGCTGGTTCTGCAGAAGAAGTCCTGGTCAAACTCACTCCTAACCCCTAACCGGTTATCGCTCTCCACATCAACTCTGACCCCTCCAACTCACATCTTGTCCCTCTCCAGTAGCTGCCGTATGAAGCTTTTGGCCAGTTCACTGGTTCTACAGAAGAACTCCTCGTCAAACTCGTAGTTCATGGCTGAGATGTTGGCCAGCGTGTCTTGTTTAGTCTCTCCCAGGAAGGGAGACGCTCCACTCAGCCTGGAACACAACAACAACAAGGCCAGAACAGGAGGAGCGTTAGGAACATTGTATTCACCTACACCATTCCTGTTACTGTCACGACTTCTGCCGAAGTCGATGCCTCTCGTTGTTCGGGCGGTGTTCGGCGGTCGACGTCGCCGGTCTTCTAGCCATCGCCGATCCATTGTTCATTTTCCATTTGTTTTGTCTTGTTTTCCCGCACACCTGGTTTTCATTCCCTCATTACATGTTGTGTATTTAACCCTCTGTTCCCCCCATTGTCTTTGTGTGGTATTGTTTATTGTAAGTGCTTGTGCACATTATGTTTGACTGGTGCGCGTCGGGTTATTGTGCCCGTATTTTGTATTTCTTATGCCGTTTGTTTTGCTATTAAACTGCTCCGGCTATTTACCAAGTTCTGCTCTCCTGCGTCTGACTTCCCTGCCACCAGTCACGCACCCCATACAGTTACATGTATGTTTAATTTATGTCTGTAGTGTACCGTGATGTTAAAACATGTTTAATGTCGTGTTGTAACTCCCTAAGAAGGGTTCATGTACAGGGTGGTTCATGCTTAATGTCGTGTTGTAACTCCCTAAGAAGGGTTCATGTACAGGGTGGTTCATGTTTAATGTCGTGTTGTAACTCCCTAAGAAGGGTTCATGTACAGGGTGGTTCATGTTTAATGTCGTGTTGTAACTCCCTAAGAAGGGTTCATGTACAGGGTGGTTCATGCTTAATGTCGTGTTGTAACTCCCTAAGAAGGGTTCATGTACAGGGTGGTTCATGCTTAATGTTGTGATGAACCTAAACTCACAGGATGTAGGTGATGACTCCTATACTCCACATATCTGCCTCCAGTCCCAGTGGTTCGTAGTTCACTATCTCTGGGGCTGAAACAGACGAGCTGGTTGAGAGAATGCCAAGAGTCTACAAAGCTGTAATCAAGGCAAAGGGTAGCTACTTTGAAGAATCTAAAATAGGAAAAAATATTAGGATTTTTTTTTTAAACACTTTTTTGGTTACTAAATGATTTCACATGTGTTAATTCATAGTTTTGATGTCTTCACTATTATTCTACAATGTAGAAAATTGTAAAAAATAAAGGAAAACCCCTGAATGAGTAGGTGTGTCCAAACTTTAGACTGGTACTGTGCATGGGTCAAGCAGACCACCATAGTCCCTGTAAAGGTAACCTGCCTAAACTATTACCGCCCCATATCACTCACGTCAGTATATAGCCTCGGTATTGTTATTTTATTTTGTTACTTTTTTAAATTTTATTGTATTTTTCACTTTAGTTTATTTAGTAAATATCTTCTTAACTCTATTTCTTGAACTATTTCTTGTTGGTTAAGGGCTTGTAAGTAAACATTTCACTGTGAGGTCTACTACACCTGTTGTATTCAGCATTTCACTGTGAGGTCTACTACACCTGTTGTATTCAGCATTTCACTGTGAGGTCTACTACACCTGTTGTATTCAGCATTTCACTGTAAGGTCTACTACACCTGTTGTATTCAGCATTTCACTGTAAGGTCTACTACACCTGTTGTATTCAGCATTTCACTGTCTGGTCTACTACACCTATTGTATTCAGCATTTCACTGTGAGGTCTACTACACCTGTTGTATTCAGCATTTCACTGTAAAGTCTACTAAACCTGTTGTATTCAGCATTTCACTGTGAGGTCTACCTACACCTGTTGTATTCAGCATTTCACTGTGAGGTCTACTACACCTGTTGTATTCAGCATTTCACTGTGAGGTCTACTACACCTGTTGTATTCAGCATTTCACTGTAAGGTCTACTACACCTGTTGTATTCAGCATTTCACTGTGAGGTCTACTACACCTGTTGTATTCAGCATTTCACTGTGAGGTCTACTACACCTGTTGTATTCAGCATTTCACTGTAAGGTCTACTACATCTGTTGTATTCAGCATTTCACTGTGAGGTCTACTACACCTGTTGTATTCAGCATTTCACTGTAAGGTCTACTACACCTGTTGTATTCAGCATTTCACTGTAAAGTCTACTACACCTGTTGTATTCAGCATTTCACTGTGAGGTCTACTACACCTGTTGTATTCAGCATTTCACTGTGAGGTCTACTACACCTGTTGTATTCAGCATTTCACTGTAAGGTCTACTACACCTATTGTATTCAGCATTTCACTGTAAGGTCTACTACATCTGTTGTATTCAGCATTTCACTGTGAGGTCTACTACATCTGTTGTATTCAGCATTTCACTGTGAGGTCTACTACATCTGTTGTATTCAGCATTTCACTGTGAGGTCTACTACACCTGTTGTATTCAGCATTTCACTGTGAGGTCTACTACACCTGTTGTATTCAGCATTTCACTGTGAGGTCTACTACACCTGTTGTATTCAGCATTTCACTCTGAGGTCTACTACACCTGTTGTATTCAGCATTTCACTGTGAGGTCTACTACACCTGTTGTATTCAGCATTTCACTCTGAGGTCTACTACACCTGTTGTATTCAGCATTTCACTGTGAGGTCTACTACACCTGTTGTATTCAGCATTTCACTGTAAAGTCTACTACACCTGTTGTATTCAGCATTTCACTGTAAAGTCTACTACACCTGTTGTATTCAGCATTTCACTGTGAGGTCTACTACACCTGTTGTATTCAGCATTTCACTGTGAGGTCTACTACACCTATTGTATTCAGCATTTCACTGTGAGGTCTACTACACCTATTGTATTCAGCATTTCACTCTGAGGTCTACTACACCTATTGTATTCAGCATTTCACTCTGAGGTCTACTACACCTATTGTATTCAGCATTTCACTGTGAGGTCTACTACACCTGTTGTATTCAGCATTTCACTGTGAGGTCTACTACACCTGTTGTATTCAGCATTTCACTGTGAGGTCTACTACACCTGTTGTATTCAGCATTTCACTGTGAGGTCTACTACACCTGTTGTATTCAGCATTTCACTGTGAGGTCTACTACACCTATTGTATTCAGCATTTCACTGTGAGGTCTACTACACCTATTGTATTCAGCATTTCACTGTAAAGTCTACTACACCTGTTGTATTCGGCGTATTTGACAAATAACATTTGATTTGACATTTATAATGTAGTTATTCATATTCATGTGTAGTAGTCTAGTTATGGCATGTTAATGTGAGCCAGTCTCAACACTGAAATCTTACCCACAAATTCAGGAGTCCCAAAAATGTTTTTAAACTCTGCCCCCGCCTCGATTTTGTGAGCGAGTCCGAAGTCGATTAGTTTGATCCTCGGCAAGGGCACGTTCTTCTCCAACAGCATGATGTTTTCAGGCTGGAAAACAGAAAGAGAGTGAAGGGATTTACTGAGAGACCGTTTCTGATCATTAGTGTGCATGAGTATACTGGCCCTGTCTCCTTAGGTTCAAAACGATCAGAAAATAATGATCAAACCCTGTCAAACCCAACGTCAGATAAACCCTGTCAAACCCAACGTCAGATAAACCCCGTCAAACCCAACGTCAGATAAACCCCGTCAACCCAACGTCAGATAAACCCCGTCAACCCAACGTCAGATAAACCCCGTCAACCCAACGTCAGATAAACCCCGTCAACCCAACGTCAGATAAACCCCGTCAACCCAACGTCAGATAAACCCCGTCAACCCAACGTCAGATAACCCAACGTCAGACAACCCAACGTCAGACAACCCAACGTCAGACAACCCAACGTCAGACAACCCAACGTCAGACAACCCAACGTCAGACAACCCAACGTCAGATAAACCCAACGTCAGATAAACCCAACGTCAGACAACCCAACGCCAGATAACCCTGTCAACCCAACGTGGATGTAAGAAGTTCCCTGTCAGAGGGCGTAAGCAGGTGTTGAAAGAGTAGTCCAGCCTTATTAACTGGATGTCCTGTCATCTTCTGCTACTCCTCTCCTCCTGTTTCCTGCATCTGGGTGACACCGTTTAAACACACCCAGAAGGTCAAACATGTTGCCACCCGACCTTCTATCACCGTCACCGTACTGTGTTCCTGACTTTGGCGTTGCCAGCCAGCTGTGGTGTAAAGGAGACTTCCTATGTACCCCTGGACTTCATATTTACCTCAGTCTGTACAGTCTGCATCCCAAATGTCACCCGTCTGCTCTCCCTCTCCCTCCCCCGTCTCTTTAATCTCCTCCTCCCTCTCCTCTGTCTCTTTCGTCTCCCCTTCCCTCTCCTCTGTCTCTTTCGTCTCCCCTTCCCTCTCCCGTATCTTTCTTCTCTCCCTCTCCCGTATCTTTCTTCTCTCCCTCTCCCGTATCTTTCGTCTCTCCCTCCCCTGTCTCTTTCGTCTCCCCTTCCCTCTCCCGTCTCTTTCGTCTCTCCCTCCCCTGTCTCTTTCGTCTCCCCTTCCCTCTCCCGTCTCTTTCGTCTCTTCCTCTCCCCTGTCTCCTTCGTCTCCCCTTCCCTCTCCCGTCTCTTCCTCTCCCCTGTCTCTTTCGTCTCCCCTTCCCTCTCCCGTCTCTTCCTCTCCCCTGTCTCTTTCGTCTCCCCTTCCCTCTCCCGTCTCTTTCGTCTCTCCCTCTCCCCTGTCTCCTTCGTCTCCCCCTCCCTCTCCCGTCTCTTTCGTCTCTCCCTCTCCTGTCCCTTTCGTCCCCCCCTCCCTCTCCCCTGTCTCCTTCGTCCCCCCCTCCCTCTTCCCTGTCTCCTTCGTCTCCCGCTCCCTCTCCCCTGTCTCTTTCGTCTCCTCCACCCTCTCCCCTGTCTCTTTCGTCTCCTCCACCCTCTCCCCTGTCTGTTTCATCTCCTCCACCCTCTCCCCTGTCTGTTTCGTCTCCCCCTCCCTCTTCCCTGTCTCCTTCGTCCCCCCCTCCCTCTTCCCTGTCTCCTTCGTCTCCCTCTCCCCTGTCTCTTTCGTCTCTTCCTCCCTCTCCCATGTCTCTTTCGTCTCCTCCCTCTCCCCTGTCTCTATCGTCTCCTCCTCCCTCTCCCGTCTCCCCCTCCCTTCCCCGTCTCTCCCGTCTTTCCCTCCCTTCCCCGTCTCCCCTCCCTTCCCCGTCTCTCCCGTCTTCCCCGTCTCTCCCATCTCCCCCTCCCTTCCCCGTCTCTTTTGTCTCCCCCTCCCTCTCCCATGTCTCTTTCGTCTCCTCCCTCTCCCCTGTCTCTATCGTCTCCTCCTCCCTCTCCCGTCTCTCCCTCCCTTCCCCGTCTCTCCCGTTGTTACGTTCCCCAGTTTCTGTGTTCTGTTTTGTATTTGAGTGTGTGTTTCAGGAGATGGCTTCCTGAAGTACTCCCCAACCAGCTGATTGGTCAACCCCAGGCTAATTGGTGATTGGAGCTGACCCCGCCCCCTCGTCAAGAAGCAGCTGACTCTAATCACCATTGCCACCTGAAGATAAAAGCCAGTGTTCTGCCCAAGATAGAGAAGATTGAGAGAGGAGAGAGAGGAGAGAGAGAAAAATTTGATTGTGATATAGTGTTGGTTGTGTATCAGAAAGTGTGGTATGTACTGTTGTTGTTGGTAGCAGTTTTTCTATGTCCTGTGTTTGTGAGTGTTTGTGAAATCATTAATAATTACTCTGTTTCATTTGTTCCCAGGGGGGAAGGAGAAGGCACTTTGGGAGTGCTTAGGCAAGAGGCCCGCGGGCATACATATACCCGTAGTATATTTACTGTCTAGGCACACTAGGTAAGACCTGGGCGGACCACCCCCTGTATTTTGGTTAGGGCACCAGACGGTGCTAAGTTAGGTAAGTTAAGTGGGTAGGCAGGTTAGATAGGAGAGGGGGAACTTTGATATTTACTTTCTTTGCTTTGGTTCCGTCCAGCCCCTTTTCCCCATATTACCGTGTAAGAAAATAAATCCAAGTAAACGGTAAAATCTGCTTTTGTGTCATCCTTACTCGCACCTACAGTCCATACCTCTTGCACTTCAGAGAGTTGAGTTCTAGCAGGGAGTTGCGTTCCCTCTTCTCAGAGGCGTGCGTAACACCCGTCTCTCCCTCCCTTCCCCGTCTCTCCCGTCTCTCCCTCCCTTCCCCGTCTCTCCCGTCTCCCCCTCCCTTCCCCGTCTCTCCCGTCTCCCCCTCCCCCAGTCTTCCTGTGGTGAGACCACAGCTAGCCTCTCTGTCAACGCCGGGAAGGACTGCACCCTTATTGAACGCTTTTCCCATACCTGACACAGCACTTTCTCTCTCTCTCCCTCCCCCCCTCTCTATCTGAGGTAAAGTGCTGTGAGCTGCACCCCCCAAGTGTGTCTCTTACTAATGGGATTTACAGTATGAAGCTCTCAGCAGTACAGATTTCAGCAGTCCAGCCCTCATTTAAACAAGCTCATGACAAGACCATAATGCATTATACAGTACCTGCAGTCTGAAGTGTTACCAATTTGACTATGCTTCTCTAAACAGCTGTATATTTCAGCTTTACTTTGTACAGCAGTCTATACATCTTTCTATATATCTATCATCTTTGTACAGCAGTCTATACGTCTTTCTCTATATATATCATCTTTGTACAGCAGTCTAAACATCTTTCTATATAAACTCAGCAAAAAAAGAAACGTCCCTTTTTCAGGACTCTGTCTTTCAAAGATAATTCGCAAAAATCCAAATTACTTCACAGATCTTCATTGTAAAGGGTTTAAACACTGTTTCCCGTGGCTTGTTCAATGAACCATAAACAATTAACGAACATGCACCTGTGGAACGGACACTAACAGCTTACAGACGGTCGGCAATTAAGGTCACAGATATGAAAACTTAGAACACTAAAGAGGCCTTTCTACTGACTCTGAAAAACACCAAAAGAAAGATGCCCAGGATCCCTGCTCATCTGCGTGAACGTGCCTGAGGCATGCTGCAAGGAGGCATGAGAACTGCAGATGTGGCCAGGGCAATAAATTGCAATGTCCGTACTGTGAGACGTCCGTCATGGTCTGGGGCGGTGTGTCACAGCATCATCGGACTGAGCTTGTTGTCATTGCAGGCAATCTCAATGCTGTGCGTTACAGGAAAGACATCCTCCTCCCTCATGTGGTACCCTTCCTGCAGGCTCATCCTGATATGACCCTCCAGCATGACAATGCCACCAGCCATACTGCTCGTTCTGTGTGTGTTTCCTGCAAGACAGGAATGTCAGTGTTCTGCCATGGCCAGTGAAGAGCCCTGATCTCAATCCCATTGACCTGTTGGCTCGGAGGGTGAGGGCTAGGGCCATTCCCACGAGAAATGTCTGGGAACTTGCAGGTGCCTTGGTGGAAGAGTGGGGTAACATCTCACAGCAAGAACTGGCAAATCTGGTGCAGTCCATGAGGAGATGCACTGCAGTAGTTAATGCAGGTGGTGGCCACACCAGATACTGACTTACCTTTGTTCAGGGACACATTATTCAATTTCTGTTAGTCACATGTGTGTGGAACTTGTTCAGTTTATGTCTCAGTTGTTGAATCTTGTTATGTTCATACAAATATTTACACATGTTAAGTTTGATGAAAATAAACTCAGTTGACAGTGAGAGGACGTTTCTTTTTAGGCTGAGTTTATCTATCATCTTTGTACAGCAGTCTAAACATCTTTCTATATATCTATCATCTTTGTACAGCAGTCTAAACATCTTTCTATATATCTATCATCTTTGTACAGCAGTCTAAATCTTTCTATATGTCTCTGATCTGTGCAGGCCGTGGCAATAGATTCTGCAACTTCCCCCTATTGTAGTCCTGTAGTTATCGTTCATTAGAGAGGAGGACCAGCGTGTTGTGAGGATGGCACCATGGTAGTCATCGTTCATTAGAGAGGAGGACCAGCGTGTTGTGAGGATGGCACCATGGTAGTTATCGTTCATTAGAGAGGAGGACCAGCGTGTTGTGAGGATGGCACCATGGTAGTTATCGTTCATTAGAGAGGAGGACCAGCGTTCATTAGAGAGGAGGACCAGCGTGTTGTGAGGACGGCACCATGGTAGTCATCGTTCATTAGAGAGGAGGACCAGCGTGTTGTGAGGATGGCACCATGGTAGTCATCGTTCATTAGAGAAGAGGACCAGCGTGTTGTGAGGATGGCACCATGGTAGTTATCGTTCATTAGAGAAGAGGACCAGCGTTCATTAGAGAGGAGGAAAAGCGTGTTGTGAGGACGGCACCATGGTAGTTATCGTTCATTAGAGAGGAGGACCAGCGTGTTGTGAGGACGGCACCATGGTAGTTATCGTTCATTAGAGAGGAGGACCAGCGTGTTGTGAGGATGGCACCATGGTAGTTATCGTTCATTAGAGAGGAGGACCAGCGTGTTGTGAGGACGGCACCATGGTAGTTATCGTTCATTAGAGAGGAGGACCAGCGTTCATTAGAGAGGAGGACCAGCGTGTTGTGAGGACGGCACCATGGTAGTTATCGTTCATTAGAGAGGAGGACCAGCGTGTTGTGAGGACGGCACCATGGTAGTTATCGTTCATTAGAGAGGAGGACCAGCGTGTTGTGAGGATGGCACCATGGTAGTTATCGTTCATTAGAGAGGAGGACCAGCGTGTTGTGAGGATGGCACCATGGTAGTTATCGTTCATTAGAGAGGAGGACCAGCGTGTTGTGAGGACGGCACCATGGTAGTTATCGTTCATTAGAGAGGAGGACCAGCGTGTTGTGAGGATGGCACCATGGTAGTTATCGTTCATTAGAGAGGAGGACCAGCGTGTTGTGAGGATGGCACCATGGTAGTTATCATTCATTAGAGAGGAGGACCAGCGTGTTGTGAGGATGGCACCATGGTAGTTATCGTTCATTAGAGAGGAGGACCAGCGTGTTGTGAGGATGGTACCATGGTAGTTATCGTTCATTAGAGAGGAGGACCAGCGTTCATTAGAGAGGAGGACCAGCGTGTTGTGAGGACGGCACTATGGTAGTTATCGTTCATTAGAGAGGAGGACCAGCGTGTTGTGAGGACGGCACTATGGTAGTTATCGTTCATTAGAGAGGAGGACCAGCGTTCATTAGAGAGGAGGACCAGCGTGTTGTGAGGACGGCACCATGGTAGTTATCGTTCATTAGAGAGGAGGACCAGCGTGTTGTGAGGACGGCACTATGGTAGTTATCGTTCATTAGAGAGGAGGACCAGCGTTCATTAGAGAGGAGGACCAGCGTGTTGTGAGGATGGCACCATGGTAGTTATCGTTCATTAGAGAGGAGGACCAGCGTTCATTAGAGAGGAGGACCAGCGTGTTGTGAGGATGGCACCATGGTAGTTATCGTTCATTAGAGAGGAGGACCAGCGTGTTGTGAGGATGGCACCATGGTAGTTATCGTTCATTAGAGAGGAGGACCAGCGTGTGGTGAGGATGGCACCATGGTAGTTATCGTTCATTAGAGAGGAGGACCAGCGTGTTGTGAGGATGGCACCATGGTAGTTATCGTTCATTAGAGAGGAGGACCAGCGTGTTGTGAGGACGGCACCATGGTAGTTATCGTTCATTAGAGAGGAGGACCAGCGTGTTGTGAGGATGGCACCATGGTAGTTATCGTTCATTGGAGAGGAGGACCAGCGTTCATTAGAGAGGAGAACCAGCGTGTTGTGAGGATGACACCATGGTAGTTATCGTTCATTAGAGAGGAGGACCAGCGTTCATTAGAGAGGAGGACCAGCGTGTTGTGAGGATGGCACCATGGTAGTTATCGTTCATTAGAGAGGAGGACCAGCGTGTTGTGAGGATGGCACCATGGTAGTTATCGTTCATTAGAGAGGAGGACCAGCGTTTTGTGAGGATGGCACCATGGTAGTTATCGTTCATTAGAGAGGAGGACCAGCGTGTTGTGAGGATGGCACCATGGTAGTTATCGTTCATTAGAGAGGAGGACCAGCGTGTTGTGAGGACGGCACCATGGTAGTTATCGTTCATTAGAGAGGAGGACCAGTGTGTTGTGAGGACGGCGCCATGGTAGTTATCGTTCATTAGAGAGGAGGACCAGCGTGTTGTGAGGACGGCACCATGGTAGTTATCGTTCATTAGAGAGGAGGACCAGCGTGTTGTGAGGATGGCACCATGGTAGTTATCGTTCATTAGAGAGGAGGACCAGCGTGTTGTGAGGATGGCACCATGGTAGTTATCGTTCATTAGAGAGGAGGACCAGCGTTCATTAGAGAGGAGGACCAGCGTGTTGTGAGGATGGCACCATGGTAGTCATCGTTCATTAGAGAGGAGGACCAGCGTGTTGTGAGGATGGCACCATGGTAGTCATCGTTCATTAGAGAGGAGGACCAGCGTGTTGTGAGGATGGCACCATGGTAGTTATCGTTCATTAGAGAGGAGGACCAGCGTGTTGTGAGGACGGCACCATGGTAGTTATCGTTCATTAGAGAGGAGGACCAGCGTGTTGTGAGGATGGCACCATGGTAGTTATCGTTCATTAGAGAGGAGGACCAGCGTTTTGTGAGGATGGCACCATGGTAGTTATCGTTCATTAGAGAGGAGGACCAGCGTGTTGTGAGGATGGCACCATGGTAGTTATCGTTCATTAGAGAGGAGGACCAGTGTGTTGTGAGGACGGCGCCATGGTAGTTATCGTTCATT
>NC_074668.1:82811767-82844267 GCF_029448725.1 Salvelinus fontinalis
CTCTACAGAATCAGATTAGACGAAGACCAGACGGTATGTTAACACCTACAACATGTGGCCTCTACAGAATCAGATCAGACGAAGGACAATATTACAATACAATATTACATTTCTAATCTTTGTTGCGGTGAAAACACTGTCTCTTTAAATACTGTAAATAGCCACAGTGCAGTCAGAAGGTGTGGTATTGTGTGAACGGTTAACTCAATTTGTCCTACAGAATGTCCAGACATTTCTTCCTGCGAGGCTACTGGTCTATTCATAGCGTCGTCGTGGCAATGCAGCAGCGTGAGCTAGGCCTGACAACTCTGGGGTTTTACCTCATACACTTTCACAGCTAAACATATCGAAATACCATTCGCTGTTGTACACACCTGTGTTCACTGCATACAGTAGCCTATGGTAGCCTATGGTAGCATATGGTAGCCTATGGTAGCCTGTGGTAGCCTATGTTAGCCTATGGTAGCCTATGGTAGCATATGGTAGCCTATGGTAGCATATGGTAGCCTATGGTAGCATATGGTAGCCTATGGTAGCATATGGTAGCCTGTGGTAGCCTATGGTAGCATATGGTAGCCTATGGTAGCCTGTGGTAGCCTATGGTAGCCTATGGTAGCCTGTGGTAGCCTATGGTAGCATATGGTAGCCTATGGTAGCCTGTGGTAGCCTATGGTAGCATATGGTAGCATATGGTAGCCTATGGTAGCCTATGTTAGCCTATGGTAGCATATGGTAGCCTATGGTAGCATATGGTAGCCTATGGTAGCATATGGTAGCCTATGGTAGCATATGGTAGCCTATGGTAGCCAATGGTAGCCTATGTTATCCTATGGTAGCCTATGGTAGCATAAGGTAGCATATGGGAAATACTTTGCTGCACTTGATTTAGTACTCTGGCCCCTGTACAATGGAACCAATGGAACAGCACCAGAAGTCACTCTGAGCTAAATCAAGCGCTCCTCAAATACTTCCAATACTTGGATGTATTGACCCAACGTTGGGCTTTTATCCTCACATACAACAGAGCAACGACAGGACACCAAGAGGACCAGGTAATTAAGTCAACGGGTCAATCAGTGGCTGTGTACCATAGTTGCACCCTTCACTCTTAGACAAAAGGGTTCCTTCCAAAAGGGTTCTTGGGCTGTTCCCATAGGAGAATCCTGTTTGGTTCCAGGGTAGATCCATGTTTGGTTCCAGGCAGAACTATTTTGGGTTCCATGTAGAACCCTCTGTGTAGGGTTCTACATGGAACTCAAAAAGGTTCTGTCTGGAACCAAAACAGGGTTCTTAAAAGGGTTCTCCTATGGGGACAACCAAAGAACCCTTTTAGGTTCTAGATAGAACCTTTTTTTCTAAGAGTGTATATTCCCTATAGAGTGCCCTGCTTATGATAAGAGTCCATAGGGGATAGGGGGCCATTTGGGGCACAGACAGTGACTGTGACTCCATGTGTTTTTCCTCTACTGTCAGTACAGTGAGACAGTGAGGTAAAGTAATACTCCACTTCCTCATTCATAGTGTAGCTGTGTGATTAAACATAGACACACATCTCTAAAGATAGAAGGAAGCCATCTTTAAACTGCAGCGTGATGAGTGACTGCCTGTCAGCTCAGCTGCTTCTAGAGGAGGAGTGACTACCTGTCAGCTCAGCTGCCTCTAGAGGAGGAGTGACTGTCTGCCAGCTCAGCTGCCTCTAGAGGAGAAGTGACTGCCTGTCAGCTGCCTCTAGAGGAGGAGTGACTGTCTGTCAGCTCAGCTGCCTCTAGAGGAGGAGTGACTGCCTGTCAGCTCAGCTGCCTCTAGAGGAGGAGTGACTGTCTGCCAGCTCAGCTGCCTCTAGAGGAGAAGTGACTGCCTGCCAGCTCAGCTGCTTCTGGAGGAGGAGTGACTGCCTGTCAGCTCAGCTGCTTCTGGAGGAGGAGTGACTGCCTGTCAGCTCAGCTGCCTCTAGAGGAGGAGTGACTGCCTGTCAGCTCAGCTGCCTCTAGAGGAGGAGTGACTGCCTGCCAGCTCAGTTGCTTCTAGAGGAGGAGTGACTGCCTGCCAGCTCAGCTGCCTCTAAAGGAGGAGTGACTCCCTGTCAGCTCAGCTGCCTCTAGAGGAGGAGTGACTGCCTGCCAGCTGCCTCTAGAGGAGGAGTGACTGCCTGCCAGCTGCATCTAGAGGAGGAGTGACTGCCTGCCAGCTGCATCTAGAGGAGGAGTGACTGCCTGCCAGCTCAGCTGCCTCTAGAGGAGGAGTGACTCCCTGTCAGCTCAGCTGCCTCTAGAGGAGGAGTGACTGCCTGCCAGCTGCCTCTAGAGGAGGAGTGACTGCCTGCCAGCTGCATCTAGAGGAGGAGTGACTGCCTGCCAGCTCAGCTGCCTCTAGAGGAGGAGTGACTGCCTGCCAGCTGCCTCTATAGGAGGAGTGACTGCCTGCCAGCTCAGCTGCCTCTAGAGGAGAAGTGACTGCCTGCCAGCTCAGGTGCATCTAGAGGAGGAGTGACTGCCTGTCAGCCCCACTCTAACCACTAGGCTACCTGCTGGTTACTGACCCAACACTCTAACCACTAGGCTACCTGCTGGTTACTGATCCAATGCTCTAACCACTAGACTACCTGCTGGTTACTGGCCCAACGCTCTAACCACTAAGCAACCTGTGGGTTACTAGTTCAAATGCTCTAACCACTAGACTACCTGCTGGTTACTGGCCCAACGCTCTAACCAATAGGCTACCCGCTGGTTACTGGCCCAACGCTCTAACCACTAGTGTACCCACTGGTTACTTGCCCAACGCTCTAATCATTAGGCTACCTGCTGGTTACTGGCCCAACGCTCTAACCACTAGACTACCTGCTGGTTACTAGTCCAACGCTCTAACCACTAGGCTACCTGCTGGTTACTAGTCCAACGCTCTAACCACTAGGCTACCTGCTTGGCCCAATGCTCTAACCACTAGGGTACCTGCTGGTTACTGACCCAATGCTCTAACCACTAGGCTACCTGCTGGTTACTGGCCTAACGCTCTAACCACTAGGCTACCTGCTGGTTACTGGCCCAACGCTCTAACCACTAGGATACCTGCTGGTTACTAGTACAACACTCTAACCACTAGGCTACCTGCTGGTTACTAGTCCAACACTCTAACAACTAGGCTACCTACTGGTTACTGACCCAACACTCTAACCACTAGGCTACCTGCTGGTTATTGACCCAACACTCTATCCACTAGGGTACCTGCTGGTTACTAGTCCAACGCTCTAACCACTAGTCTACCTGCTGGTTACTGGCCCAACGCTCTAACCACTAAGCTACCTGCTGGTTACTAGTTCAAATGCTCTAACCACTAGACTACCTGCTGGTTACTGGCCCAACGCTCTAACCACTAGGCTACCCGCTGGTTACTGGCCCAACGCTCTAACCACTAGTGTACCCGCTGGTTACTGGCCCAACGCTCTAACCACTAGGCTACCTGCTGGTTACTAGTCCAATGCTCTAACCACTAGACTACCTGCTGGTTACTAGTCCAACGCTCTAACCACTAGGCTACCTGCTGGTTACTAGTCCAACGCTCTCACCACTAGGCTACCTGCTGGTTACTGGCCCAATGCTCTAACCACTAGGGTACCTGCTGGTTACTGACCCAATGCTCTAACCACTAGGCTACCTGCTGGTTACTGGCCTAACGCTCTAACCACTAGAATACCTGCTGGTTACTGGCCCAACGCTCTAACCACTAGGATACCTGCTGGTTACTAGTCCAAAACTCTAACCACTAGGCTACCTGCTGGTTACTGGCCCAATGCTCTAACCACTAGGCTACCTGCTGGTTACTAGTCCAACACTCTAACCACTAGGCTACCTACTGGATACTGACCCAACACTCTAACCACTAGGCTACCTGCTGGTTACTGACCCAACACTCTAACCACTAGGCTACCTGCTGGTTACTGGCCCAATGCTCTAACCACTAAGGTACCTGCTGGTTACTGACCAAATGCTCTAACCACTAGGCTACCTGCTGGTTACTGGACCAACGCTCTAACCACTAGGATACCTGCTGGTTACTAGTCCAACACTTTAACCACTAGGCTACCTGCTGGTTACTGGTCTAACGCTCTAACCACTAGGCTACCTGCTAGTTACTAGTCCAACGCTCTAACCACTAGGCTACCTGCTGGTTACTAGTCCAACGCTCTAACCACTAGGCTACCTGCTGGTTTCTGACCCAATGCTCTAACCACTAGGCTACCTGCTGGTTACTAGTCCAACGCTCTAACCACTAGGCTACCTGCTGGTTACTAGTCCAACGCTCTAACCACTAGGCTACCTGCTGGTTACTAGTCCAACGCTCTAACCACTAGGCTACCTGCTGGTTACTAGTCCAACGCTCTAACCACTAGGCTACCTGCTGGTTACTGGCCCAATGCTCTAACCACTAGGCTACCTGCTGGTTACTGGTCTAATGCTCCAACCACTAGGCTACATGCTGGTTACTGGCCCAACGCTCTAACCCCTAGGCTACCTGCTGGTTACTAGTCGAATGCTCTAACCACTAGGCTACCTGCTGGTTACTGGTCAAATGCTCTAACCACTAGGCTACCTGCTGGTTACTAGTCCAACGCTCTAACCACTAGGCTACCTGCTGGTTACTAGTCCAACGCTCTAACCACTAGTCTACCTGCTGGTTACTAGTCCAACGCTCTAACCACTAGACTACCTGCTGGTTACTAGTCCAACACTCTAACCACTAGACTACCTGCTGGTTACTAGTCCAACGCTCTAACCACTAGGCTACCTGCTGGTTACTAGTCCAACGCTCTAAACACTAGTCTACCTGCTGGTTACTAGTCCAACGCTCTAACCACTAGGCTACCTGCAGGTTACTGGCCTAACGCTCTAACCACTAGACTACCTGCTGGTTACTAGTCCAACACTCGAACCACTAGGCTACCTGCTGGTTACTGGCCCAATGCTCTAACCACTAGGGTACCTGCTGGTTACTGACCCAATGCTCTAACCACTAGCGTACCTGCTGGTTACTGACCCAATGCTCAAACCACTAGGCTACCTGCTGGTTACTGGCCTAACGCTCTAACCACTAGACTACCTGCTGGTTACTGGCCCAACGCTCTAACCACTAGGATACCTGCTGGTTACTAGTCCAAAACTCTAACCACTAGGCTACCTGCTGGTTACTGGCCCAATGCTATAACCACTAGGCTACCTGCTGGTTACTGGCCCAACGCTCTAACCACTAGGATACCTGCTGGATACTAGTCCAACACTCTAACCACTAGGCTACCTGCTGGTTACTAGTCCAACACTCTAACCACTAGAATACCTACTGGATACTGACCCAACACTCTAACCACTAGGCTACCTGATGGTTACTGACCCAACACTCTAACCACTAGGCTACCTGCTGGTTACTGGTCCAATGCTCTAACCACTAGACTACCTGCTGGTTACTGGCCCAATGCTCTAACCACTAGACTACCTGCTGGTTACTGGCCCAAAGCTCTAACCACTAAGCTACCTGTGGGTTACTAGTTCAAATGCTCTAACCACTAGACTACCTGCTGGTTACTGGCCCAACGCTCTAACCACTAGGCTACCCGCTGGTTACTGGCCCAACGCTCTAACCACTAGTGTACCCACTGGTTACTTGCCCAACGCTCTAATCATTAGGCTACCTGCTGGTTACTGGCCCAACGCTCTAACCACTAGACTACCTGCTGGTTACTAGTCCAACGCTCTAACCACTAGGCTACCTGCTGGTTACTAGTCCAACGCTCTAACCACTAGGCTACCTGCTGGTTACTGGCCCAATGCTCTAACCACTAGGCTACCTGCTGGTTACTGACCCAATGCTCTAACCACTAGGCTACCTGCTGGTTACTGGCCTAACGCTCTAACCACTAGGCTACCTGCTGGTTACTGGCCCAACGCTCTAACCACTAGGATACCTGCTGGTTACTAGTCCAACACTCTAACCACTAGGCTACCTGCTGGTTACTAGTCCAACACTCTAACCACTAGGCTACCTACTGGTTACTGACCCAACACTCTAACCACTAGGCTACCTGCTGGTTACTGACCCAACACTCTATCCACTAGGCTACCTGCTGGTTACTGACCCAACACTCTAACCACTAGGCTACCTGCTGGTTACTAGCCCAACACTCTAACCACTAGGCTACCTGCTGGTTACTGGCCCAACGCTCTAACCACTAGGCTACCTGCTGGTTACTGGCCCAACGCTCTAACCACTAGGCTAACTTCTGGTCACTAGTCCAACGCTCTAACCACTAGTCTACCTGCTGGTTACTGGCCCAACGCTCTAACCACTAAGCTACCTGCTGGTTACTAGTTCAAATGCTCTAACCACTAGACTACCTGCAGGTTACTGGCCCAACGCTCTAACCACTAGGCTACCTGCTGGTTACTGGCCCAATGCTCTAACCACTAGGCTACCTGCTGGTTACTAGTCCAACACTCTAACCACTAGGCTACCTACTGGATACTGACCCAACACTCTAACCACTAGGCTACCTGCTGGTTACTGACCCAACACTCTAACCACTAGGCTACCTGCTGGTTACTGGCCCAATGCTCTAACCACTAAGGTACCTGCTGGTTACTGACCAAATGCTCTAACCACTAGGCTACCTGCTGGTTACTGGACTAACGCTCTAACCACTAGACTACCTGCTGGTTACTGGCCCAACGCTCTAACCACTAAGCTACCTGCTGGTTACTGGCCCAACGCTCTAACCACTAGGATACCTGCTGGTTACTAGTTCAACACTCTAACCACTAGGCTACCTGCTGGTTACTGGCCCAATGCTCTAACCACTAGGGTACCTGCTGGTTACTGACCCAATGCTCAAACCACTAGGCTACCTGCTGGTTACTGGCCTAACGCTCTAACCACTAGACTACCTGCTGGTTACTGGCCCAACGCTCTAACCACTAGGATACCTGCTGGTTACTAGTCCAAAACTCTAACCACTAGGCTACCTGCTGGTTACTGGCCCAATGCTCTAACCACTAGGCTACCTGCTGGTTACTGGACCAACGCTCCAACCACTAGGATACCTGCTGGTTACTAGTCCAACACTTTAACCACTAGGCTACCTGCTGGTTACTGGTCTAACGCTCTAACCACTAGGCTACCTGCTAGTTACTAGTCCAACGCTCTAACCACTAGGCTACCTGCTGGTTACTAGTCCAACGCTCTAACCACTAGGCTACCTGCTGGTTTCTGACCCAATGCTCTAACCACTAGGCTACCTGCTGGTTACTAGTCCAACGCTCTAACCACTAGGCTACCTGCTGGTTACTAGTCCAACGCTCTAACCACTAGGCTACCTGCTGGTTACTAGTCCAACGCTCTAACCACTAGGCTACCTGCTGGTTACTAGTCCAACGCTCTAACCACTAGGCTACCTGCTGGTTACTGGCCCAATGCTCTAACCACTAGGCTACCTGCTGGTTACTGGTCTAATGCTCCAACCACTAGGCTACATGCTGGTTACTGGCCCAACGCTCTAACCCCTAGGCTACCTGCTGGTTACTAGTCGAATGCTCTAACCACTAGGCTACCTGCTGGTTACTGGTCAAATGCTCTAACCACTAGGCTACCTGCTGGTTACTAGTCCAACGCTCTAACCACTAGGCTACCTGCTGGTTACTAGTCCAACACTCTAACCACTAGTCTACCTGCTGGTTACTAGTCCAACGCTCTAACCACTAGACTACCTGCTGGTTACTAGTCCAACACTCTAACCACTAGACTACCTGCTGGTTACTAGTCCAATGCTCTAACCACTAGGCTACCTGCTGGTTACTGGTCTAATGCTCCAACCACTAGGCTACATGCTGGTTACTGGCCCAACGCTCTAACCCCTAGGCTACCTGCTGGTTACTAGTCGAATGCTCTAACCACTAGGCTACCTGCTGGTTACTGGTCAAATGCTCTAACCACTAGGCTACCTGCTGGTTACTAGTCCAACGCTCTAACCACTAGGCTACCTGCTGGTTACTAGTCCAACGCTCTAACCACTAGTCTACCTGCTGGTTACTAGTCCAACGCTCTAACCACTAGACTACCTGCTGGTTACTAGTCCAACACTCTAACCACTAGACTACCTGCTGGTTACTAGTCCAACGCTCTAACCACTAGGCTACCTGCTGGTTACTAGTCCAACGCTCTAAACACTAGTCTACCTGCTGGTTACTAGTCCAACGCTCTAACCACTAGGCTACCTGCAGGTTACTGGCCTAACGCTCTAACCACTAGACTACCTGCTGGTTACTAGTCCAACACTCGAACCACTAGGCTACCTGCTGGTTACTGGCCCAATGCTCTAACCACTAGGGTACCTGCTGGTTACTGACCCAATGCTCTAACCACTAGCGTACCTGCTGGTTACTGACCCAATGCTCAAACCACTAGGCTACCTGCTGGTTACTGGCCTAACGCTCTAACCACTAGACTACCTGCTGGTTACTGGCCCAACGCTCTAACCACTAGGATACCTGCTGGTTACTAGTCCAAAACTCTAACCACTAGGCTACCTGCTGGTTACTGGCCCAATGCTATAACCACTAGGCTACCTGCTGGTTACTGGCCCAACGCTCTAACCACTAGGATACCTGCTGGTTACTAGTCCAACACTCTAACCACTAGAATACCTACTGGATACTGACCCAACACTCTAACCACTAGGCTACCTGATGGTTACTGACCCAACACTCTAACCACTAGGCTACCTGCTGGTTACTGGTCCAATGCTCTAACCACTAGACTACCTGCTGGTTACTGGCCCAATGCTCTAACCACTAGACTACCTGCTGGTTACTGGCCCAAAGCTCTAACCACTAAGCTACCTGTGGGTTACTAGTTCAAATGCTCTAACCACTAGACTACCTGCTGGTTACTGGCCCAACGCTCTAACCACTAGGCTACCCGCTGGTTACTGGCCCAACGCTCTAACCACTAGTGTACCCACTGGTTACTTGCCCAACGCTCTAATCATTAGGCTACCTGCTGGTTACTGGCCCAACGCTCTAACCACTAGACTACCTGCTGGTTACTAGTCCAACGCTCTAACCACTAGGCTACCTGCTGGTTACTAGTCCAACGCTCTAACCACTAGGCTACCTGCTGGTTACTGGCCCAATGCTCTAACCACTAGGCTACCTGCTGGTTACTGACCCAATGCTCTAACCACTAGGCTACCTGCTGGTTACTGGCCTAACGCTCTAACCACTAGGCTACCTGCTGGTTACTGGCCCAACGCTCTAACCACTAGGATACCTGCTGGTTACTAGTCCAACACTCTAACCACTAGGCTACCTGCTGGTTACTAGTCCAACACTCTAACCACTAGGCTACCTACTGGTTACTGACCCAACACTCTAACCACTAGGCTACCTGCTGGTTACTGACCCAACACTCTATCCACTAGGCTACCTGCTGGTTACTGACCCAACACTCTAACCACTAGGCTACCTGCTGGTTACTAGCCCAACACTCTAACCACTAGGCTACCTGCTGGTTACTGGCCCAACGCTCTAACCACTAGGCTACCTGCTGGTTACTGGCCCAACGCTCTAACCACTAGGCTAACTTCTGGTCACTAGTCCAACGCTCTAACCACTAGTCTACCTGCTGGTTACTGGCCCAACGCTCTAACCACTAAGCTACCTGCTGGTTACTAGTTCAAATGCTCTAACCACTAGACTACCTGCAGGTTACTGGCCCAACGCTCTAACCACTAGGCTACCTGCTGGTTACTGGCCCAATGCTCTAACCACTAGGCTACCTGCTGGTTACTAGTCCAACACTCTAACCACTAGGCTACCTACTGGATACTGACCCAACACTCTAACCACTAGGCTACCTGCTGGTTACTGACCCAACACTCTAACCACTAGGCTACCTGCTGGTTACTGGCCCAATGCTCTAACCACTAAGGTACCTGCTGGTTACTGACCAAATGCTCTAACCACTAGGCTACCTGCTGGTTACTGGCCTAACGCTCTAACCACTAGACTACCTGCTGGTTACTGGCCCAACGCTCTAACCACTAAGCTACCTGCTGGTTACTGGCCCAACGCTCTAACCACTAGGATACCTGCTGGTTACTAGTTCAACACTCTAACCACTAGGCTACCTGCTGGTTACTGGCCCAATGCTCTAACCACTAGGGTACCTGCTGGTTACTGACCCAATGCTCAAACCACTAGGCTACCTGCTGGTTACTGGCCTAACGCTCTAACCACTAGACTACCTGCTGGTTACTGGCCCAACGCTCTAACCACTAGGATACCTGCTGGTTACTAGTCCAAAACTCTAACCACTAGGCTACCTGCTGGTTACTGGCCCAATGCTCTAACCACTAGGCTACCTGCTGGTTACTGGACCAACGCTCTAACCACTAGGATACCTGCTGGTTACTAGTCCAACACTTTAACCACTAGGCTACCTGCTGGTTACTGGTCTAACGCTCTAACCACTAGGCTACCTGCTAGTTACTAGTCCAACGCTCTAACCACTAGGCTACCTGCTGGTTACTAGTCCAACGCTCTAACCACTAGGCTACCTGCTGGTTTCTGACCCAATGCTCTAACCACTAGGCTACCTGCTGGTTACTAGTCCAACGCTCTAACCACTAGGCTACCTGCTGGTTACTAGTCCAACGCTCTAACCACTAGGCTACCTGCTGGTTACTAGTCCAACGCTCTAACCACTAGGCTACCTGCTGGTTACTAGTCCAACGCTCTAACCACTAGGCTACCTGCTGGTTACTGGCCCAATGCTCTAACCACTAGGCTACCTGCTGGTTACTGGTCTAATGCTCCAACCACTAGGCTACATGCTGGTTACTGGCCCAACGCTCTAACCCCTAGGCTACCTGCTGGTTACTAGTCGAATGCTCTAACCACTAGGCTACCTGCTGGTTACTGGTCAAATGCTCTAACCACTAGGCTACCTGCTGGTTACTAGTCCAACGCTCTAACCACTAGGCTACCTGCTGGTTACTAGTCCAACACTCTAACCACTAGTCTACCTGCTGGTTACTAGTCCAACGCTCTAACCACTAGACTACCTGCTGGTTACTAGTCCAACACTCTAACCACTAGACTACCTGCTGGTTACTAGTCCAACGCTCTAACCACTAGGCTACCTGCTGGTTACTAGTCCAACGCTCTAAACACTAGTCTACCTGCTGGTTACTAGTCCAACGCTCTAACCACTAGGCTACCTGCTGGTTACTGGCCTAACGCTCTAACCACTAGACTACCTGCTGGTTACTAGTCCAACACTCGAACCACTAGGCTACCTGCTGGTTACTGGCCCAATGCTCTAACCACTAGGGTACCTGCTGGTTACTGACCCAATGCTCTAACCACTAGCGTACCTGCTGGTTACTGACCCAATGCTCAAACCACTAGGCTACCTGCTGGTTACTGGCCTAACGCTCTAACCACTAGACTACCTGCTGGTTACTGGCCCAACGCTCTAACCACTAGGATACCTGCTGGTTACTAGTCCAAAACTCTAACCACTAGGCTACCTGCTGGTTACTGGCCCAATGCTATAACCACTAGGCTACCTGCTGGTTACTGACCCAACACTCTAACCACTAGGCTACCTGCTGGTTACTGGTCCAATGCTCTAACCACTAGACTACCTGCTGGTTACTGGCCCAATGCTCTAACCACTAGACTACCTGCTGGTTACTGGCCCAACGCTCTAACCACTAAGCTACCTGTGGGTTACTAGTTCAAATGCTCTAACCACTAGACTACCTGCTGGTCACTGGCCCAACGCTCTAACCACTAGGCTACCCGCTGGTTACTGGCCCAACGCTCTAACCACTAGTGTACCCACTGGTTACTTGCCCAACGCTCTAATCATTAGGCTACCTGCTGGTTACTGGCCCAACGCTCTAACCACTAGACTACCTGCTGGTTACTAGTCCAACGCTCTAACCACTAGGCTACCTGCTGGTTACTAGTCCAACGCTCTAACCACTAGGCTACCTGCTGGTTACTGGCCCAATGCTCTAACCACTAGGCTACCTGCTGGTTACTGACCCAATGCTCTAACCACTAGGCTACCTGCTGGTTACTGGCCTAACACTCTAACCACTAGGCTACCTGCTGGTTACTGGCCCAACGCTCTAACCACTAGGATACCTGCTGGTTACTAGTCCAACACTCTAACCACTAGGCTACCTGCTGGTTACTAGTCCAACACTCTAACCTCTAGGCTACCTACTGGTTACTGACCCAACACTCTAACCACTAGGCTACCTGCTGGTTACTGACCCAACACTCTATCCACTAGGCTACCTGCTGGTTACTGACCCAACACTCTAACCACTAGGCTACCTGCTGGTTACTAGCCCAACACTCTAACCACTAGGCTACCTGCTGGTTACTAGCCCAACGCTCTAACCACTAGGCTACCTGCTGGTTACTGGCCCAACGCTCTAACCACTAGGCTAACTCCTGGTCACTAGTCCAACGCTCTAACCACTAGTCTACCTGCTGGTTACTGGCCCAACGCTCTAACCACTAAGCTACCTGCTGGTTACTAGTTCAAATGCTCTAACCACTAGACTACCTGCTGGTTACTGGCCCAACGCTCTAACCACTAGGCTACCCGCTGGTTACTGGCCCAACGCTCTAACCACTAGTGTACCCGCTGGTTACTGGCCCAACGCTCTAACCACTAGGCTACCTGCTGGTTACTAGTCCAATGCTCTAACCACTAGACTACCTGCTGGTTACTAGTCCAACGCTCTAACCACTAGGCTACCTGCTGGTTACTAGTCCAACGCTCTCACCACTAGGCTACCTGCTGGTTACTGGCCCAATGCTCTAACCACTAGGGTACCTGCTGGTTACTGACCCAATGCTCTAACCACTAGGCTACCTGCTGGTTACTGGCCTAACGCTCTAACCACTAGACTACCTGCTGGTTACTGGCCCAACGCTCTAACCACTAGGATACCTGCTGGTTACTAGTCCAAAACTCTAACCACTAGGCTACCTGCTGGTTACTGGCCCAATGCTCTAACCACTAGGCTACCTGCTGGTTACTAGTCCAACACTCTAACCACTAGGCTACCTACTGGATACTGACCCAACACTCTAACCACTAGGCTACCTGCTGGTTACTGACCCAACACTCTAACCACTAGGCTACCTGCTGGTTACTGGCCCAATGCTCTAACCACTAAGGTACCTGCTGGTTACTGACCCAATGCTCTAACCACTAGGCTACCTGCTGGTTACTGGCCTAACGCTCTAACCACTAGACTACCTGCTGGTTACTGGCCCAACGCTCTAACCACTAAGCTACCTGCTGGTTACTGGCCCAACGCTCTAACCACTAGGATACCTGCTGGTTACTAGTCCAACACTCTAACCACTAGGCTACCTGCTGGTTACTGGCCCAATGCTCTAACCACTAAGGTACCTGCTGGTTACTGACCCAATGCTCTAACCACTAGGCTACCTGCTGGTTACTGACCCAATGCTCTAACCACTAGGCTACCTGCTGGTTACTGGCCTAACGCTCTAACCACTAGACTACCTGCTGGTTACTGGCCCAACGCTCTAACCACTAAGCTACCTGCTGGTTACTGGCCCAACGCTCTAACCACTAGGCTACCTGCTGGTTACTAGTCCAACACTCTAACCACTAGGCTACCTGCTGGTTACTGGCCCAATGCTCTAACCACTAGGCTACCTGCTGGTTACTGACCCAATGCTCTAACCACTAGGCTACCTGCTGGTTACTGGCCTAACACTCTAACCACTAGGCTACCTGCTGGTTACTGGCCCAACGCTCTAACCACTAGGATACCTGCTGGTTACTAGTCCAACACTCTAACCACTAGGCTACCTGCTGGTTACTAGTCCAACACTCTAACCTCTAGGCTACCTACTGGTTACTGACCCAACACTCTAACCACTAGGCTACCTGCTGGTTACTGACCCAACACTCTATCCACTAGGCTACCTGCTGGTTACTGACCCAACACTCTAACCACTAGGCTACCTGCTGGTTACTAGCCCAACACTCTAACCACTAGGCTACCTGCTGGTTACTGGCCCAACGCTCTAACCACTAGGCTACCTGCTGGTTACTGGCCCAACGCTCTAACCACTAGGCTAACTTCTGGTCACTAGTCCAACGCTCTAACCACTAGTCTACCTGCTGGTTACTGGCCCAACGCTCTAACCACTAAGCTACCTGCTGGTTACTAGTTCAAATGCTCTAACCACTAGACTACCTGCTGGTTACTGGCCCAACGCTCTAACCACTAGGCTACCCGCTGGTTACTGGCCCAACGCTCTAACCACTAGTGTACCCGCTGGTTACTGGCCCAACGCTCTAACCACTAGGCTACCTGCTGGTTACTAGTCCAATGCTCTAACCACTAGACTACCTGCTGGTTACTAGTCCAACGCTCTAACCACTAGGCTACCTGCTGGTTACTAGTCCAACGCTCTCACCACTAGGCTACCTGCTGGTTACTGGCCCAATGCTCTAACCACTAGGGTACCTGCTGGTTACTGACCCAATGCTCTAACCACTAGGCTACCTGCTGGTTACTGGCCTAACGCTCTAACCACTAGACTACCTGCTGGTTACTGGCCCAACGCTCTAACCACTAGGATACCTGCTGGTTACTAGTCCAAAACTCTAACCACTAGGCTACCTGCTGGTTACTGGCCCAATGCTCTAACCACTAGGCTACCTGCTGGTTACTAGTCCAACACTCTAACCACTAGGCTACCTACTGGATACTGACCCAACACTCTAACCACTAGGCTACCTGCTGGTTACTGACCCAACACTCTAACCACTAGGCTACCTGCTGGTTACTGGCCCAATGCTCTAACCACTAAGGTACCTGCTGGTTACTGACCCAATGCTCTAACCACTAGGCTACCTGCTGGTTACTGGCCTAACGCTCTAACCACTAGACTACCTGCTGGTTACTGGCCCAACGCTCTAACCACTAAGCTACCTGCTGGTTACTGGCCCAACGCTCTAACCACTAGGATACCTGCTGGTTACTAGTCCAACACTCTAACCACTAGGCTACCTGCTGGTTACTGGCCCAATGCTCTAACCACTAGGGTACCTGCTGGTTACTGACCCAATGCTCAAACCACTAGGCTACCTGCTGGTTACTGGCCTAACGCTCTAACCACTAGACTACCTGCTGGTTACTGGCCCAACGCTCTAACCACTAGGATACCTGCTGGTTACTAGTCCAAAACTCTAACCACTAGGCTACCTGCTGGTTACTGGCCCAATGCTCTAACCACTAGGCTACCTGCTGGTTACTGGACCAACGCTCTAACCACTAGGATACCTGCTGGTTACTAGTCCAACACTTTAACCACTAGGCTACCTGCTGGTTACTGGTCTAACGCTCTAACCACTAGGCTACCTGCTAGTTACTAGTCCAACGCTCTAACCACTAGGCTACCTGCTGGTTACTAGTCCAACGCTCTAACCACTAGGCTACCTGCTGGTTTCTGACCCAATGCTCTAACCACTAGGCTACCTGCTGGTTACTAGTCCAACGGTCTAACCACTAGGCTACCTGCTGGTTACTAGTCCAACGCTCTAACCACTAGGCTACCTGCTGGTTACTAGTCCAACGCTCTAACCACTAGGCTACCTGCTGGTTACTAGTCCAACGCTCTAACCACTAGGCTACCTGCTGGTTACTGGCCCAATGCTCTAACCACTAGGCTACCTGCTGGTTACTGGTCTAATGCTCCAACCACTAGGCTACATGCTGGTTACTGGCCCAACGCTCTAACCCCTAGGCTACCTGCTGGTTACTAGTCGAATGCTCTAACCACTAGGCTACCTGCTGGTTACTGGTCAAATGCTCTAACCACTAGGCTACCTGCTGGTTACTAGTCCAACGCTCTAACCACTAGGCTACCTGCTGGTTACTAGTCCAACGCTCTAACCACTAGTCTACCTGCTGGTTACTAGTCCAACGCTCTAACCACTAGACTACCTGCTGGTTACTAGTCCAACACTCTAACCACTAGACTACCTGCTGGTTACTAGTCCAACGCTCTAACCACTAGGCTACCTGCTGGTTACTAGTCCAACGCTCTAAACACTAGTCTACCTGCTGGTTACTAGTCCAACGCTCTAACCACTAGGCTACCTGCTGGTTACTGGCCTAACGCTCTAACCACTAGACTACCTGCTGGTTACTAGTCCAACACTCGAACCACTAGGCTACCTGCTGGTTACTGGCCCAATGCTCTAACCACTAGGGTACCTGCTGGTTACTGACCCAATGCTCTAACCACTAGCGTACCTGCTGGTTACTGACCCAATGCTCAAACCACTAGGCTACCTGCTGGTTACTGGCCTAACGCTCTAACCACTAGACTACCTGCTGGTTACTGGCCCAACGCTCTAACCACTAGGATACCTGCTGGTTACTAGTCCAACACTCTAACCACTAGAATACCTACTGGATACTGACCCAACACTCTAACCACTAGGCTACCTGCTGGTTACTGACCCAACACTCTAACCACTAGGCTACCTGCTGGTTACTGGTCCAATGCTCTAACCACTAGACTACCTGCTGGTTACTGGCCCAATGCTCTAACCACTAGACTACCTGCTGGTTACTGGCCCAACGCTCTAACCACTAAGCTACCTGTGGGTTACTAGTTCAAATGCTCTAACCACTAGACTACCTGCTGGTTACTGGCCCAACGCTCTAACCACTAGGCTACCCGCTGGTTACTGGCCCAACGCTCTAACCACTAGTGTACCCACTGGTTACTTGCCCAACGCTCTAATCATTAGGCTACCTGCTGGTTACTGGCCCAACGCTCTAACCACTAGACTACCTGCTGGTTACTAGTCCAACGCTCTAACCACTAGGCTACCTGCTGGTTACTAGTCCAACGCTCTAACCACTAGGCTACCTGCTGGTTACTGGCCCAATGCTCTAACCACTAGGGTACCTGCTGGTTACTGACCCAATGCTCTAACCACTAGGCTACCTGCTGGTTACTGGCCTAACGCTCTAACCACTAGGCTACCTGCTGGTTACTGGCCCAACGCTCTAACCACTAGGATACCTGCTGGTTACTAGTCCAACACTCTAACCACTAGGCTACCTGCTGGTTACTAGTCCAACACTCTAACCACTAGGCTACCTACTGGTTACTGACCCAACACTCTAACCACTAGGCTACCTGCTGGTTACTGACCCAACACTCTATCCACTAGGCTACCTGCTGGTTACTGACCCAACACTCTAACCACTAGGCTACCTGCTGGTTACTAGCCCAACACTCTAACCACTAGGCTACCTGCTGGTTACTGGCCCAACGCTCTAACCACTAGGCTACCTGCTGGTTACTGGCCCAACGCTCTAACCACTAGGCTAACTTCTGGTCACTAGTCCAACGCTCTAACCACTAGTCTACCTGCTGGTTACTGGCCCAACGCTCTAACCACTAAGCTACCTGCTGGTTACTAGTTCAAATGCTCTAACCACTAGACTACCTGCTGGTTACTGGCCCAACGCTCTAACCACTAGGCTACCCGCTGGTTACTGGCCCAACGCTCTAACCACTAGTGTACCCGCTGGTTACTGGCCCAACGCTCTAACCACTAGGCTACCTGCTGGTTACTAGTCCAATACTCTAACCACTAGACTACCTGCTGGTTACTAGTCCAACGCTCTAACCACTAGGCTACCTGCTGGTTACTGGCCCAATGCTCTAACTACTAGGGTACCTGCTGGTTACTGACCCAATGCTCTAACCACTAGACTGCCTGCTGGTTACTGGCCTAACGCTCTAACCACTAGACTACCTGCTGGTTACTGGCCCAACGCTCTAACCACTAGGATACCTGCTGGTTACTAGTCCAAAACTCTAACCACTAGGCTACCTGCTGGTTACTGGCCCAATGCTCTAACCACTAGGCTACGTGCTGGTTACTAGTCCAACACTCTAACCACTAGGCTACCTACTGGATACTGACCCAACACTCTAACCACTAGGCTACCTGCTGGTTACTGACCCAACACTCTAACCACTAGGCTACCTGCTGGTTACTGGCCCAATGCTCTAACCACTAGGGTACCTGCTGGTTACTGACCCAATGCTCTAACCACTAGGCTACCTGCTGGTTACTGGCCTAACGCTCTAACCACTAGACTACCTGCTGGTTACTGGCCCAACGCTCTAACCACTAGGATACCTGCTGGTTACTAGTCCAAAACTCTAACCACTAGGCTACCTGCTGGTTACTGGTCCAATGCTCTAACCACTAGACTACCTGCTGGTTACTGGCCCAATGCTCTAACCACTAGACTACCTGCTGGTTACTGGCCCAACGCTCTAACCACTAGGCTACCCGCTGGTTACTGGCCCAACGCTCTAACCACTAGTGTACCCACTGGTTACTTGCCCAACGCTCTAATCATTAGGCTACCTGCTGGTTACTGGCCCAACGCTCTAACCACTAGAATACCTGCTGGTTACTAGTCCAACGCTCTAACCACTAGGCTACCTGCTGGTTACTAGTCCAAGGCTCTAACCACTAGGCTACCTGCTGGTTACTGGCCCAATGCTCTAACCACTAGGGTACCTGCTGGTTACTGACCCAATGCTCTAACCACTAGGCTACCTGCTGGTTACTGGCCTAACGCTCTAACCACTAGGCTACCTGCTGGTTACTGGCCCAACGCTCTAACCACTAGGATACCTGCTGGTTACTAGTCCAACACTCTAACCACTAGGCTACCTGCTGGTTACTAGTCCAACACTCTAACCACTAGGCTACCTACTGGTTACTGACCCAACACTCTAACCACTAGGCTACCTGCTGGTTACTGACCCAACACTCTATCCACTAGGCTACCTGCTGGTTACTGACCCAACACTCTAACCACTAGGCTACCTGCTGGTTACTAGCCCAACACTCTAACCACTAGGCTACCTGCTGGTTACTGGCCCAACGCTCTAACCACTAGGCTACCTGCTGGTTACTGGCCCAACGCTCTAACCACTAGGCTAACTTCTGGTCACTAGTCCAACGCTCTAACCACTAGTCTACCTGCTGGTTACTGGCCCAACGCTCTAACCACTAAGCTACCTGCTGGTTACTAGTTCAAATGCTCTAACCACTAGACTACCTGCTGGTTACTGGCCCAACGCTCTAACCACTAGGCTACCCGCTGGTTACTGGCCCAACGCTCTAACCACTAGTGTACCCGCTGGTTACTGGCCCAACGCTCTAACCACTAGGCTACCTGCTGGTTACTAGTCCAATACTCTAACCACTAGACTACCTGCTGGTTACTAGTCCAACGCTCTAACCACTAGGCTACCTGCTGGTTACTGGCCCAATGCTCTAACTACTAGGGTACCTGCTGGTTACTGACCCAATGCTCTAACCACTAGGCTGCCTGCTGGTTACTGGCCTAACGCTCTAACCACTAGACTACCTGCTGGTTACTGGCCCAACGCTCTAACCACTAGGATACCTGCTGGTTACTAGTCCAAAACTCTAACCACTAGGCTACCTGCTGGTTACTGGCCCAATGCTCTAACCACTAGGCTACCTGCTGGTTACTAGTCCAACACTCTAACCACTAGGCTACCTACTGGATACTGACCCAACACTCTAACCACTAGGCTACCTGCTGGTTACTGACCCAACACTCTAACCACTAGGCTACCTGCTGGTTACTGGCCCAATGCTCTAACCACTAGGGTACCTGCTGGTTACTGACCCAATGCTCTAACCACTAGGCTACCTGCTGGTTACTGGCCTAACGCTCTAACCACTAGACTACCTGCTGGTTACTGGCCCAACGCTCTAACCACTAGGATACCTGCTGGTTACTAGTCCAAAACTCTAACCACTAGGCTACCTGCTGGTTACTGGTCCAATGCTCTAACCACTAGACTACCTGCTGGTTACTGGCCCAATGCTCTAACCACTAGACTACCTGCTGGTTACTGGCCCAACGCTCTAACCACTAGGCTACCCGCTGGTTACTGGCCCAACGCTCTAACCACTAGTGTACCCACTGGTTACTTGCCCAACGCTCTAATCATTAGGCTACCTGCTGGTTACTGGCCCAACGCTCTAACCACTAGAATACCTGCTGGTTACTAGTCCAACGCTCTAACCACTAGGCTACCTGCTGGTTACTAGTCCAAGGCTCTAACCACTAGGCTACCTGCTGGTTACTGGCCCAATGCTCTAACCACTAGGGTACCTGCTGGTTACTGACCCAATGCTCTAACCACTAGGCTACCTGCTGGTTACTGGCCTAACGCTCTAACCACTAGGCTACCTGCTGGTTACTGGCCCAACGCTCTAACCACTAGGATACCTGCTGGTTACTAGTCCAACACTCTAACCACTAGGCTACCTGCTGGTTACTAGTCCAACACTCTAACCACTAGGCTACCTACTGGTTACTGACCCAACACTCTAACCACTAGGCTACCTGCTGGTTACTGACCCAACACTCTATCCACTAGGCTACCTGCTGGTTACTGACCCAACACTCTAACCACTAGGCTACCTGCTGGTTACTAGCCCAACACTCTAACCACTAGGCTACCTGCTGGTTACTGGCCCAACGCTCTAACCACTAGGCTACCTGCTGGTTACTGGCCCAACGCTCTAACCACTAGGCTAACTTCTGGTCACTAGTCCAACGCTCTAACCACTAGTCTACCTGCTGGTTACTGGCCCAACGCTCTAACCACTAAGCTACCTGCTGGTTACTAGTTCAAATGCTCTAACCACTAGACTACCTGCTGGTTACTGGCCCAACGCTCTAACCACTAGGCTACCCGCTGGTTACTGGCCCAACGCTCTAACCACTAGTGTACCCGCTGGTTACTGGCCCAACGCTCTAACCACTAGGCTACCTGCTGGTTACTAGTCCAATACTCTAACCACTAGACTACCTGCTGGTTACTAGTCCAACGCTCTAACCACTAGGCTACCTGCTGGTTACTGGCCCAATGCTCTAACTACTAGGGTACCTGCTGGTTACTGACCCAATGCTCTAACCACTAGGCTGCCTGCTGGTTACTGGCCTAACGCTCTAACCACTAGACTACCTGCTGGTTACTGGCCCAACGCTCTAACCACTAGGATACCTGCTGGTTACTAGTCCAAAACTCTAACCACTAGGCTACCTGCTGGTTACTGGCGCAATGCTCTAACCACTAGGCTACCTGCTGGTTACTAGTCCAACACTCTAACCACTAGGCTACCTACTGGATACTGACCCAACACTCTAACCACTAGGCTACCTGCTGGTTACTGACCCAACACTCTAACCACTAGGCTACCTGCTGGTTACTGGCCCAATGCTCTAACCACTAGGGTACCTGCTGGTTACTGACCCAATGCTCTAACCACTAGGCTACCTGCTGGTTACTGGCCTAACGCTCTAACCACTAGACTACCTGCTGGTTACTGGCCCAACGCTCTAACCACTAGGATACCTGCTGGTTACTAGTCCAAAACTCTAACCACTAGGCTACCTGCTGGTTACTGGTCCAATGCTCTAACCACTAGACTACCTGCTGGTTACTGGCCCAATGCTCTAACCACTAGACTACCTGCTGGTTACTGGCCCAACGCTCTAACCACTAGGCTACCCGCTGGTTACTGGCCCAACGCTCTAACCACTAGTGTACCCACTGGTTACTTGCCCAACGCTCTAATCATTAGGCTACCTGCTGGTTACTGGCCCAACGCTCTAACCACTAGAATACCTGCTGGTTACTAGTCCAACGCTCTAACCACTAGGCTACCTGCTGGTTACTAGTCCAAGGCTCTAACCACTAGGCTACCTGCTGGTTACTGGCCCAATGCTCTAACCACTAGGGTACCTGCTGGTTACTGACCCAATGCTCTAACCACTAGGCTACCTGCTGGTTACTGGCCTAACGCTCTAACCACTAGGCTACCTGCTGGTTACTGGCCCAACGCTCTAACCACTAGGATACCTGCTGGTTACTAGTCCAACACTCTAACCACTAGGCTACCTGCTGGTTACTAGTCCAACACTCTAACCACTAGGCTACCTACTGGTTACTGACCCAACACTCTAACCACTAGGCTACCTGCTGGTTACTGACCCAACACTCTATCCACTAGGCTACCTGCTGGTTACTGACCCAACACTCTAACCACTAGGCTACCTGCTGGTTACTAGCCCAACACTCTAACCACTAGGCTACCTGCTGGTTACTGGCCCAACGCTCTAACCACTAGGCTACCTGCTGGTTACTGGCCCAACGCTCTAACCACTAGGCTAACTTCTGGTCACTAGTCCAACGCTCTAACCACTAGTCTACCTGCTGGTTACTGGCCCAACGCTCTAACCACTAAGCTACCTGCTGGTTACTAGTTCAAATGCTCTAACCACTAGACTACCTGCTGGTTACTGGCCCAACGCTCTAACCACTAGGCTACCCGCTGGTTACTGGCCCAACGCTCTAACCACTAGTGTACCCGCTGGTTACTGGCCCAACGCTCTAACCACTAGGCTACCTGCTGGTTACTAGTCCAATACTCTAACCACTAGACTACCTGCTGGTTACTAGTCCAACGCTCTAACCACTAGGCTACCTGCTGGTTACTGGCCCAATGCTCTAACTACTAGGGTACCTGCTGGTTACTGACCCAATGCTCTAACCACTAGGCTGCCTGCTGGTTACTGGCCTAACGCTCTAACCACTAGACTACCTGCTGGTTACTGGCCCAACGCTCTAACCACTAGGATACCTGCTGGTTACTAGTCCAAAACTCTAACCACTAGGCTACCTGCTGGTTACTGGCCCAATGCTCTAACCACTAGGCTACCTGCTGGTTACTAGTCCAACACTCTAACCACTAGGCTACCTACTGGATACTGACCCAACACTCTAACCACTAGGCTACCTGCTGGTTACTGACCCAACACTCTAACCACTAGGCTACCTGCTGGTTACTGGCCCAATGCTCTAACCACTAGGGTACCTGCTGGTTACTGACCCAATGCTCTAACCACTAGGCTACCTGCTGGTTACTGGCCTAACGCTCTAACCACTAGACTACCTGCTGGTTACTGGCCCAACGCTCTAACCACTAGGATACCTGCTGGTTACTAGTCCAAAACTCTAACCGCTAGGCTACCTGCTGGTTACTTGCCCAATGCTCTAACCACTAAGCTACCTGCTGGTTACTGGCCCAACGCTCTAACCACTAGGATACCGGCTGGTTACTAGTCCAACACTCTAACCACTAGGCTACCTGCTGGTTACTAGTCCAAAGCTCTAACCACTAGGCTACCTACTGGATACTGACCCAACACTCTAACCACTAGGCTACCTGCTGGTTACTGACCCAACACTCTAACCACTAGGCTACCTGCTGGTTACTGACCCAACACTCTAACCACTAGGCTACCTGCTGGTTACTAGCCCAACACTCTAACCACTAGGCTACCTGCTGGTTACTGGCCCAACGCTCTAACCACTAGGCTACCTGCTGGTTACTGGCCCAACACTCTAACCACTAGGCTACCTGCTAGTTACTAGTCCAATGCTCTAACCACTAGGCTACCTGCTGGTTACTGGCCCAATGCTCTAACCACTAGGCTACGTGCTGGTTACTGGCCCAACGCTCTAACCACTAGGCTATGTGCTGGTTACTGGCCCAATGCTCTAACCACTAGACTACCTGCTGGTTACTGGCCCAACACTCTAACCACTAGACGACCTGCTGGTTACTGGCCCAACGCTCTAACCACTAGGCTACCTGCTGGTTACTGGTCCAACGCTCTAACCACTAGGCTACCTGCTGGTTACTGGCCCAACACTCTAACCACTAGGCTATGTGCTGGTTACTGGCCCAATGCTCTAACCACTAGGCTACCTGCTGGTTACTAGTCCAACGCTCTAACCACTAGGCTACCTGCTAGTTACTGGCCCAACGCTCTAACCACTAGGCTACCTGCTAGTTACTAGTCCAACACTCTAACCTCTAGGCTACCTGCTGGTTACTAGTCCAACGCTCTAACCAATAGGCTACCTGCTGGTTACTAGTTCAACGCTCTAACCACTAGGCTACCTGCTGGTTACTGGCCCAACGCTCTAACCACTAGGCTACCTGCTGGTTACTGACCTAACACTCTAACCACTAGGCTACCTGCTGCCCCTATCGTAATACTGTACCTTCCTAATTCTTCTCCGATGTGGTAGAAATCTTCCACTGTCTGCTGCTTGAACAGGGCCATGCCTGCAGTCATAGACGGGGACGATGGCGTGGTTACCATGTGTAATATAGCTGTCTCAGATGGGTTCTCTACTCCGCCCATTATAGAAGTAAACTCTGTGTAAAAGAACAGAATATTTCTGATAGTTCAGCAGGTGAAGGGTCGTGTCTGCTCGGGAGTTGTACAACAACAAACATGGCGACGTACAACACCATGGCCAACATCACAGAACCAGAGAAACATTTAGCTTACATACAAAACACGTCTTTAAAAAAAATATATATATATTACAATAGATTAATTATGAGTAGAACGTGTTTATAACTGGTGTTATAATTAAGCAATAAGGCCATAGGAGGTGTTGTATATGGCCGATATACCACGGCTAACGGCTGTTCTTATTTACGACCAACGCAATAAGAGGCGCCTTATTGCTATTATAAGCTGGTTACCAACATAATTAGAGCAGTAAAAATAAACGTTTTATTATACCCGAGGTATACGGCCATGGCAGTCAGCCAATCAGTATTCAGGGCTGGAACCACCCAGTTTATAACTCGTGTTATTCCATACTATTACTACTAGACTGTTGGCCAGCTCTTATTAGCAACTTATTGTAGGCACATTTGACGGGACTTCCTGCATCACCAAATATCAAGGGCAATGTTCGGCGCAAGACCTTAGATGACGCAAACAGATAACCAGTAGAATAAAGTTAAATAGATAGAAATATAGAGACATTTTTAAAAAGTTCTTACCATGTTGAAATGACTGTCAAAGCGTGTCCACAAAACTTCTTCGTTCACTCTTGTTTCTTTTCAAAGTTTTACCGAGCACCGTGTAGACGGCATTTCCCTACTGACCAGGCGCGCTCTCAGGTTCCCGGCGCGCTCTTACGCCACACTAAATGTCTCTTGTTACCACGCGATAGAGCTGCCTTCCCTGAGTCTATTTTCAAAGTTACAAATACAAGTCTGTGTGTGTGTTCTCTTCCACTGCGTACAACATACAATGAGTGAACAAAACATTAGGAACACCTGCTCTTTCCGTGACAGACTGACCAGGTGAATCCAGGTGGAAGATACGATCCCTTATTGATGTACCTTGTTAAATCCACGTCAATCAGTGTAGATGAAGGAGAAGAGACGGGTTAAAGAAGGATTTTTAATCCTTGAAACAAATTGAGACATGGATTGTGTATGTGTGCCATTCAGAGGGTGAATGGGCAAGACAAAATATTGAAGTGCCTTTGAACGGGGTATGATAGTAGGTGCCAGGAACACTGGTTTGTGTCAAGAACTGCAACGCTGCTGGGTTTTTCACGCTCAACAGTTTCCCGTGTGTATCAAGAATGGTCCACCACCCAAAGGACATCCAGCCAACTTGACACAACTGTGGGAAGCATTGGAGTCAACATGGGCCAGCATCCCTGTGGAACGCTTTAGACACCTTGTAGAGTCCATGACCCGACGAATTGAGGCTGTTCTGAGGGACAAAAGTGGGGGTGAAACTCAATATCAGGAGGGTGTTCCTGAAAATGTGCCACTCAGTGTACGTAGTGTGGTATTCTATAGTAAGGAGTATGGAAAAGCCCTGCCCAGCAGTGTAGTGCAGTGACTACACCACCAGAGGGCACTATAGGACAATAACATTAACACAGACACCATCACCTTGTTATAATTTTTGTATTTAACCTTTAACTAGGCAAGTCAGTTAAGAACTAAAACAAGCCTAGGAACAGTGGGTCTAACTGCCTTGTTCAGGGGAACAGTGGGTTTAACTGCCTTGTTCAGGGGAACAGTGGGTTAACTGCCTTGTTCAGGGGAACAGTGGATTTAACTGCCTTGTTCAGGGGAACAGTGGGTTTAACTGCCTTGTTCAGGGGAACAGTGGGTTTAACTGCCTTGTTCAGGGGAACAGTGGGTTTAACTGCCTTGTTCAGGGGAACAGTGGGTTTAACTGCCTTGTTCAGGGGAACAGTGGGTTTAACTGCCTTGTTCAGGGGAACAGTGGGTTTAACTGCCTTGTTCAGGGGAACAGTGGGTTTAACTGCCTTGTTCAGGGGAACAGTGGATTTAACTGCCTTGTTCAGGGGAACAGTGGATTTAACTGCCTTGTTCAGGGGACCAGTGGATTTAACTGCCTTGTTCAGGGGAACAGTCGGTTTAACTGCCTTGTTCAGGGGAACAGTCGGTTTAACTGCCTTGTTCAGGGGAACAGTCGGTTTAACTGCCTTGTTCAGGGGAACAGTGGGTTTAACTGCCTTGTTCAGGGGAACAGTGGGTTTAACTGCCTTGTTCAGGGGAACAGTGGGTTTAACTGCCTTGTTCAGGGAAACAGTGGGTTAACTGCCTTGTTCAGGGGCAGAACGACAGATTTTCACCTTGTTAGCTCGGGGATTCGATCTTGCAACCTTTCAGTTACTAGTCCAACGCTCTAACCACTAGGCTACCTGCTGGTTACTAGTCCCAATGCTCTAACCACTAGGCTACCTGCTGGTTACTGGCCCAATGCCCTAACCACTAGGCTACCTGCTGGTTACTGGCCCAACGATCTAACCACTAGGCTACCTGCTGGTTACTAGTCCAACGCTCTAACCACTAGGCTACCTGCTGGTTACTGGCCCAACGATCTAACCACTAGGCTACCTGCTGGTTACTAGTCCAACGCTCTAACCACTAGGCTACCTGCTGGTTACTAGTCCAACACTCTAACCCCTAGGCTACCTGCTGGTTACTAGTCCAACGCTCTAATCACTAGGCTACCTGCTGGTTACTGGCCCAATGCTCTAACCACTAGGCTACCTGCTGGATACTGGCCCAATGCTCTAACCACTAGGCTACCTGCTGGTTACTAGTTCAACGCTCTAACGACTAGGCTACTTGCTGGTTACTAGTCCAACGCTCTAACCACTAGGCTACCTGCTGGTTACTAGTCCATCGCTCTAACCACTAGGCTACCTGCTGGTTACTAGTCCAACGCTCTAACCACTAGGCTACCTGCTGGTTACTAGTCCAACGCTCTAACCACTAGGCTACCTGCTGGTTACTAGTCCAATGCTCTAACCACTAGGCTACCTGCTGGTTACTAGTCCAACGCTCTAACCACTAGGCTACCTGCTGGTTACTAGTCCAACGCTCTAACCACTAGGCTACCTGCCGGTTACTAGTCCAACACTCTAACCACCAGGCTACCTGCTGGTTACTAGTCCAACGCTCTAACCACTATATTACCTGCTGGTTACTAGTCCAACGCTCTAACCACTAGGCTACCTGCTGGTTACTGGTCCAACACTCTAACCACTAGGCTACCTGCTGGTTACTAGTCCAACGCTCTAATCACTAGGCTACCTGCTGGTTACTAGTCCAATGCTCTAACCACTATGCTACCTGCTGGTTACTGGCCCAACGCTCTAACCACTAGGCTACCTGCTGGTTACTAGTCCAACGCTCTAACCACTAGGCTACCTGCTGGTTACTAGTCCCAATGCTCTAACCACTAGGCTACCTGCTGGTTACTAGTCCAATGCTCTAACCACTAGGCTACCTGCGGGTTACTAGTCCAACGCTCTAACCACTAGGCTACCTGCTGGTTACTAGTCCAACGCTCTAACCACTAGGCTACCTGCTGGTTACTAGTCCAACACTCTAACCACTAGTCTACCTGCTGGTTACTAGTCCAACACTCTAACCACTAGGCTACCTGCTGGTTACTCGTCCAATGCTCTAACCACTAGTGTACCCGCTGGTTACTGGCCCAACGCTCTAACCACTAGGCTACCTGCTGGTTACTAGTCCAATGCTCTAACCACTAGACTACCTGCTGGTTACTAGTCCAACGCTCTAACCACTAGGCTACCTGCTGGTTACTAGTCCAACGCTCTAACCACTAGGCTACCTGCTGGTTACTGGCCCAATGCTCTAACCACTAGGGTACCTGCTGGTTACTGACCCAATGCTCTAACCACTAGGCTGCCTGCTGGTTACTGGCCTAACGCTCTAACCACTAGACTACCTGCTGGTTACTGGCCCAACGCTCTAACCACTAGGATACCTGCTGGTTACTAGTCCAAAACTCTAACCACTAGGCTACCTGCTGGTTACTGGCCCAATGCTCTAACCACTAGGCTACGTGCTGGTTACTGGCCCAACTCTCTAACCACTAGGCTATGTGCTGGTTACTGGCCCAATGCTCTAACCACTAGGCTACCTGCTGGTTACTGGCCCAACACTCTAACCACTAGGCTACCTGTTGGTTACTAGTCCAACGCTCTAACCACTAGGCTACGTGCTGGTTACTAGTCCAACGCTCTAACCACTAGGCTACCTGCTAGTTACTGGCCCAACGCTCTAACCACTAGGCTACCTGCTAGTTACTAGTCCAACACTCTAACCTCTAGGCTACCTGCTGGTTACTAGTCCAACGCTCTAACCAATAGGCTACCTGCTGGTTACTAGTTCAACGCTCTAACCACTAGGCTACCTGCTGGTTACTGGCCCAACGCTCTAACCACTAGGCTACCTGCTGGTTACTAGTCCAACGCTCTAACCACTAGGCTACCTGCTGGTTACTGACCTAACACTCTAACCACTAGGCTACCTGCTGGTTACTAGTCCAACGCTCTAACCACTAGGCTACCTGCTGGTTACTGACCTAACACTCTAACCACTAGGCTACCTGCTGCCCCTATCGTAATACTGTACCTTCCTAATTCTTCTCCGATGTCGTAGAAATCTTCCACTGTCTGCTGCTTGAACAGGGCCATGCCAGCAGGCATAGATGGGGACGATGGCGTGGTTACCATGTGTAATATAGCTGTCTCAGATGGGTTCTCTACTCCGCCCATTATAGAAGTAAACTCTGTGTAAAAGAACAGAATATTTCTGATAGTTCAGCAGGTGAAGTGTCGTGTCTGCTCGGGATTTGTAAAACAACAAACATGGCGACGTACAACAACATGGCCAACATCACAGAACCAGAGAAACATTTAGCTTACATACAAAACACGTCTTTAAAAAAAATATATATATTACAATAGATTAATTATGAGTAGAACGTGTTTATAACTGGTGTTATAATTAAGCAATATGTTCAGAGGAGGTGTGGTATATGGCCAATATACCACGGCTAACGGCTGTTCTTATTTACGACCAACGCAATAAGAGGCGCCTTATTGCTATTATAAACTGGTTACCAACATAATTAGAGCAGTAAAATTAAACGTTTTATCATACCCGAGGTATACGGCCATGGCAGTCAGCCAATCAGTATCCAGGGCTGGAACCACCCAGTTTATAACTCGTGTTATTCCATACTATTACTGCTAGACTGTTGGCCAGGTCTTATTAGAAACTTATTGTAGGCACATTTGATGGGACTTCCTGCATCACCAAATATCAAGGGCAATGTGCGGCGCAAGACCTTAGATGACGCATACAGATAACCAGTAGAATAAAGTTAAATAGATAGAAATATAGAGACATTTTTAAAAAGTTCTTACCATGATGAAATGACTGTCAAAGCGTGTCCACAAACTTCTTCCTTCACTCTCTAAAAGTTTACCGAGCACCGTGTAGACGGCATTTCCCTACTGACCAGGCGAGCTCTCAGGTTCCCGGCGCGCTCTTACGCCATACTAAATGTCTCTTGTTACCACGCGATAGAGCTGCCTTCCCTGAGTCTATTTTCAAAGTTACAAATTCAAGTGTGTGTGTTCTCTTCCACCGCGTACAACATACACTGAGTGTACAAAACATTAGGAACACCTGCTCTTTCCATGACATAGACTGACCAGGTGAATCCAGGTGAAAGATATGATCCCTTATTGATGTCACTTGTTAAATCCACTTCAATCAGTGTAGATGAAGAGGAGGAGACAGGTTAAAGAAGGATTTTTAAGCCTTGAAACAAATTGAGACATGGGTTGTGTATGTGTGCCATTCAGAGAGTGAATGGGCAAGACAAAATATTGAAGTGCCTTTGAACGGGGTATGGTAGTAGGTGCCAGGAACACTGGTTTGTGTCAAGAACTGCAACGCTGCTGGGTTTTCCATGCTCAATAGTTTCCTGTGTGTATCAAGAACATTCCACCACCCAAAGGACATCCAGCCAACTTGACACAACTGTGGGAAGCATTGGAGTCAACTTTGGCCAGCATCCCTAGGGAACGCTTTAGACACCTTGTAGAGTGTCCATGCCCTGATGATTTGCGGTTGTTCTGGAGACAAAAGTGGGGGTGAAACTCAATATCAGGAAGGTGTTCCTGAAAATGTGCCACTCAGTGTACGTAGTGTGGTATTCTATAGTAAGGAGTATTGAAAAGCCCTGCCCAGCTGTGTAGTGCAGTAACTACACCACCAGAGGGCACTATAGCACAATAACATTAACACAGACACCATCACCTTGTTATCATTTTTTTAAATTTAACCTTTAACTAGGCAAGTCAGTTAAGAACTAAAACAAGCCTAGGAACAATGGGTTCCCTGCCTTGTTCAGGGGCAGAACGACAGATTTTTACCTTGTCAGCTTAGGGATTCAGTCTTGCAACCTTTCGGTTACTAGTCCAACGCTCTAACCACTAGGCTACCTGCTGGTTACTAGTCCAACGCTTTAACCACTAGGCTACCTGCTGGTTACTAGTCCAATGCTCTAACCACTAGGCTACCTGCTGGTTACTAGTCCAATGCTCTAACCACTAGGCTACCTGCTGGTTACTAGTCCAACGCTCTAACCACTAGGCTACCTGCTGGTTACTAGTCCAATGCTCTAACCACTAGGCTACCTGCTGGTTACTAGTCCAACGCTCTAACCACTAGGCTACCTGCTGGTTACTGGTCCAACGCTCTAACCACTAGGCTACCTGCTGGTTACTGGTCCAACGCTCTAACCACTAGGCTACCTGCTGGTTACTAGTCCAATGCTCTAACCACTAGGCTACCTGCTGGTTACTGGTCCAACGCTCTAACCACTAGGCTACCTGCTGGTTACTGGTCCAACGCTCTAACCACTAGGCTACCTGCTGGTTACTAGTCCAATGCTCTAACCACTAGGCTACCTGCTGGTTACTGACCCAACGCTCTAACCACTAGACTACCTGCTGGTTACTAGTCCAACGCTCTAACCACTAGTCTACCTGCTGGTTACTAGTCCAATGCTCTAACCACTAGGCTACCTGCTGGTTACTAGTCCAACGCTCTAACCACTAGACTACCTGCTGGTTACTAGTCCAACGCTCTAACCACTAGTCTACCTGCTGGTTACTAGTCCAACACTCTAACCACTAGGCTACCTGCTGGTTACTAGTCCAATGCTCTAACCACTAGGCTACCTGCTGGTTACTGGTCCAACGCTCTAACCACTAGGCTACCTGCTGGTTACTAGTCCAACGCTCTAACCACTAGGCTACCTGCTGGTTACTAGTCCAATGCTCTAACCACTAGGCTACCTGCTGGTTACTAGTCCAACGCTCTAACCACTAGGCTACCTGCTGGTTACTGGTCCAACGCTCTAACCACTAGGCTACCTGCTGGTTACTGGCCCAACGCTCTAACCACTAGGCTACCTGCTGGTTACTAGTCCAACGCTCTAACCACTAGGCTACCTGCTGGTTACTAGTCCAATGCTCTAACCACTAGGCTACCTGCTGGTTACTGGTCCAACGCTCTAACCACTAGGCTACCTGCTGGTTACTGGTCCAACGCTCTAACCACTAGGCTACCTGCTGGTTACTGGCCCAACGCTCTAACCACTAGGCTACCTGCTGGTTACTGACCCAACGCTCTAACCACTAGGCTACCTGCTGGTTACTGACACAACGCTCTAACCACTAGACTACCTGCTGGTTACTAGTCCAACGCTCTAACCACTAGGCTACCTACTGGTTACTAGTCCAACACTACCTACTGGTTACTAGTCCAACACTCTAACCACTAGACTACCTGCCGGTTACTAGTCCAACGCTCTAACCACTAGGCTACCTGCTGGTTACTAGTCCAACGCTCTAACCACTAGGCTACCTGCTGGTTACTAGTCCAACGCTCTAACCACTAGGCTACCTGCTGGTTACTAGTCCAACGCTCTAACCACTAGGCTACCTGCTGGTTACTAGTCCAACGCTCTAACCACTAGGCTACCTGCTGGTTACTAGTCCAACGCTCTAACCACTAGGCTACCTGCTGG